>NW_017305611.1:2358589-2372675 GCF_001594115.1 Trachymyrmex septentrionalis
AATGATTCTTCCCACGTAAGTCTTAAACTGGATGTACAAACCTTTCTAGAGTATATCCGATGTCTCTCGAAATTATATTTCTGTCTAACAGTATTAATTACGTTTCTCTAATCTTCGTTACAGATCGCTTCCGTGCGTTGATGGATTAAATAACGGTTTCTATGTTTTCCCGCGAACGCGTTCACTGTCGATGAAATACAAATGGAAAACGCGTCGATAACTGCAAAAGTCCTCGCGGATGCGTCAGTGACAGATTTCAATTGGATTAAGAACGAAATGCGTTTATACGAATCCGCCTTTCATCGGACGACTGATAGAGACGACGCGATACTGGCGGCAAACGGAAGCCAGACAAGCTATGGCCCGAAGATTAACCAAGGGAGTCGCCCACCTATCCAGTCACAAACACGCGTGCACAGAGAAGAACCAATGATCCTGCTTCGGGTGGTGGCTCGGGGGATGTAATTAGATATCAAGTTTCACGCTCGGTCCTACGGCGAATCTATATTCGACTTCAAAGTACCCGCGAACTTCCTTGCGCGGCCACCCGGGCCACGGGAAAAGTTTGCGCGGACACTTAATTGGAGAGTATATCCGATACGCGCTGCAAATGCTATTTGCATTTCAAACGAACCGATCTAATGACACGACGGAGACATTTATTTGCTTGCATAAATCATGCCCGAGAGCCGAGCGACCGAGACACGCGCATTGCAATTGCCGAGAACGTCTCGCGATCCCGGAAATTCCGGGGTAAGTTGTTGCTAAGTACAAGGATCGCCTTGCAGAATGAAAATTGCTTTCTACGCGTGCAAACAGTAAGTACGAGCGGTATTGTATGAACGCTGAGAGAATTGCTGCACGAGTCTGTCACGTTAAAGTGTTAGAAATGCTTCTCTCTCATTACGGTATAATTGAAATTAGTGTTATTAATGAAAATTATCCGCGTTTCGCGGGTGTTTTCTCCGTGTCCAGATCCATTCTTGGAATGCTAACGTGCTTTCGTGAATCTTGCAATCCATTTCATCAGGGCGAGGCTGATACTTAGTATCAGTAGAAGTGGACATAATTTTCATATAGAAAATACCCGTGGAAGCCTCAAGAATAGTATTAATGTAACGCGATGCACAGAGAAATATTTTCCAATACACTCGTGAAAAATTTATATTAATCATTTATATTAATCGGCCGTGTGGAAGCCGTTTTGTCAGCATCTGAGTCTTTAAGCTTCAGTGCAGATTTTTACATTGTTCTCGATTGTCTAAAAATCTAAAAAAGTACTTGCAAATTTGCGAAAGCTTTAATAAAAAATTTTTACTAGAAGTCCGATTGCATTTTACTTACTTTTTTACAGATTTAAGTTTATCTATCCAAAATTACAATTAAAATATTAATTGTATCTTCAAACTTTAACTTAATCGACCGAAGTTTAACGCCATTATAATACATGCCAAATATAATTAGTCAAATATATTTTATATTATTACATTAACACACACATACACAGCACTATATTATACACAGAAATCACAAAGTTAGATATCGAATGCATAAAGCAATCGTCAGAGGTTACTCGTTAGAAATATAAAAAAAAGTGTAAATCTTATCATTATTATACGAGCGCTTATCATTATTATATGTCGAGTCATCTGTGTGTAATTTTCTCGCGACGAAATACTTTTACTTACGAAAACAACTTACTTAGAAACAAGAAGAACCTTTATCTTCTGTTTGCCGATTACACGAACGTGTTCGCCGCATGTACAATCCACCGATAAAACTCACCGGCTCGGTGAGACTGTCCGTGAGCCGGAACCGTGTACGTACATACGCGAGTCTCAGGTCGTCTGACGTAACGTACGTAATTGTCCGGTGTACATGTATCCGGGGAATATGCGAAACAAGAGCCGTATTATGTTCCTCGCGTACTTGCGCGAAACCAAGTTATCTTAAGTATCTTTTCGCGCGGATGAACCGTAACTGGACACACATCCCTTCGGGCAAAAGATGATTCTCGTTTCGATTTTTCAGATACCCATCCGCCCACCCCCTCTTCTCTTTCCAAATATGAATCGCAAGATCGAGGATAACGAAGCGCGCAAAAGAGAAAATATAATATCATTACAGTATTACATTGCGAATTTACTCTTGGTACTCGAGTATGCCTGTATTTGGCCCGTCAAATCATTTTCGCTTTTTAAAGTATTACTTTCAACGGCGGCGACGATTGTATTCATATTGATAAACTTCCTGCTCCTGTTCTCGGAAATAGTGGCGCTTACGATGAGCAACGATCTGAAATTATTTGCTAACATCATCGGAGTAATCAGCATGCATACGGTGGGTCTAATAAAATGGTGTTATTCTATATGGAAAAATAGAGAAATTATCGATCTTGTGAGAAAGTTAGAAAAATGTCACGTATTTTGCCAACGGATCGATAACAGCAAGGAAGGTACGTCAGTTAATTATTATTGCCAGTGTAACTTATTTGTGTTTTTCAGTCATAAAGTTTTTAAAATATCGCGGCAGATATATTTTAAATCACTTTCCGTCAGAAATGAGTAAAGAAAGATTGTGTTGTTAATTACGTTGCATCGTACTTTTGATGCTTTAAACTTAGTGAATATTTATGAAATAATTTTCCACGTTATATGTTAATTTAAAAAATGCAGTCTACATTCTTTATATAATATTATAGTTTTTTTTTGCAAATCATTAATATTTAAAATTACTATTGTTATATATTGAAATTGCTAATGACAAATTTTTATTAGGATATCAAATATATAGAAATGAAATGGAATACACGCGTAAATATTCTAATTTCTTTATATGCTGTTGGACGTTTGCTTGCATTTACGGCGTTCTACATTGGTGTGCCAATCCATTGCTCCTAGAATGGGCACCCAATCAGATAAATTCAGTTAATCAAACATTAAAAAGAAGAAATTTACCCTATATCGGGTGGTATCCGATAAACGCCAACAATATTTATAATTATGTTTGCCTGTATCTCATACAGATAATCGGCGGAATATCTTCTGGGCTTGGAATTATCTGTTACGACACTTTTTATGTCACCATGTTGATGGTCATCTGCGCACAATTTCAATACATCAATATCATGTTGATGAAAATCGATTTTGACAAGTATTATTTGTTACGTCGATTATATTTTAAAACAAACTCTTTAATTATGAAAATAAAATATTTTTGGAAATTACAGCGTGTCAGGAGCTGCCGTCGTTCTCCAGAGCAAATTAAAGAATTGCGTGGATTGTCATACGGAGATTATTAAGTAATATTTTCACTTGAATTATATTGCAAAATTATAATATAATATTATTATATTTATACATTATATAATTATGTAATATCTCATGAATCTAAAATACCTATTAATATTATATTAATAATAATTTACGTTTCATAATTTCGTGTTTCTCTCAATTAAACCTTTGATATTATTTGCATATCGTAATTCCGAAATAATGCTTTGTTAATCGCATTTAAGAAATATGTATATATTTCTAGATTTATAAAGATGTTGCAAACCTTTAGCGGTCCAACAATGTTTGTGCAATGCATCGAAACATTACTTATCATTTGTTTAGTTTCATTCGAAACATCAATGATTAAAATTGCGGTACGAATTATTTTATAAGTATTCAGCGACACGTGTATTTGATGCACCCGAACATTCTATATATTTAATGCTGTCATTTGAATTATTACAAACTACAACGTTTGTACATCTCGACAGATTGACATGGAATCTATTTTGAAATTATGGTCTTTGTTTGAATATTTTGTATGCGCCGCCTTGCAACTGTTTATTTTCTGTTTCTCTGCCGCTCAAGTCGAACATTTGGTTAGTTTCATTTATGTCAAGGTATTAAACATTTTCTCCTATACTGTACTCTTAAGAACTTTAAAATGAGAACAATGTACAGTAAGGAACAATCCAGAATTGTTAAAAGCAACGGTATTTTATATTACTCTATATTAATTTTAATTTTTATACTATTCTAGGGCTTGCAAATTGCACAATCAGTATATTCTTGTGGATGGGAGCTTGTGGTCTTTGAAAAAAAAGAGCAAGTGGATTTCGGAAAGCAATTAAAAGACATCGGTCGATTAGTACAAACCATTATGGTACGGGCACAGAGGTCGATTGTTTTAACCGGTGGCCCATTTTACGTTCTCTCATTGGAAACTTTCAGAGTTGTAAGCAACGTTATATGCGACAATTTTTTTATATAATTCATTTTTAATTTATTTATTTAATTCATTTTGTGTTCCTAGAATTCTATATGTAGTTTTTCAAAATGTACAAATTTCACCGAATTTTCGTTTCCTTTTTGCAGTATTATTATATCACATATATTTTTGCATACAGTATTTTACAAAAATATAAAAATTATGTATAAATATAAAACAAATGTAAAATGTCCAATTGATTGATGATATGCAAATAATATTTATAAAGTGACAAAGTTTAATTTAAAAAAACAATAGAAACGTACTTTCCGACGAAATTAATTCCAACTGTTTGCGAATTACATTTTATCGCTTTATGTTATTTCCGCACCAATAATCATATAGGCTTTTTATATTTGATTTATTTTTGGATTTATCTTTATAAACAAAATCCTTTTTATTTTTATATTAATAAATGTAAATAATGAGAATGGATTACAATTGTGTGTTAATTCATGCAATAAAAAATTTGCTGGAGTCTTTATTTTGAAATAAAAATATAAACTTTATGTTACAGATAATAGGTTTGGCGATGTCAAATTCTATAATGTTACGTACAATTTCTGATGTAAATGAATGAATTAAAATTTAAAACTCAATATCTCTTTGTTTTTAATATATAAGGATTTTAATATACACTTTGTAAATATTTGATAATAACAGTTGAAATAGAATATGTGTATCGTAATTAATTACAAATATATAATATCTATAATTCTCTACATATTTTTACAATGCAATATCAAAAAATATCTCACGTAAAAAATAAAGCTATATTTTCATACAAATAATATTTTCTTTTATCTAAATATTATATTTAAACATCATGAGATATAAGTCTGAAATTGAACATTGCTCATATGAGATTAGTGACTGTGAGAGAAGCTTGTTTGTATTTATACTTTCCTAATAAGATGGCAATACACAACCGACAGATGATTCGTGTAATTAATATGAATATAAATACAGAATGTCGATTATTCAAATAATTTAAAAGAAATATAAATTTTTTTATATAAAGTATATACATATTGAAAAACATTTTATATTTTTTTATTTTATTATCATTCATTCTTAATATTTTAGACTTATTATTTATTATATTATAGTATTAATATAAGTAATATATAATAATAATGTAAAACAATTTTCAAGTGTTAAATAAAGTTAATTAAGGTTTAAATATCTCTCTGCAATCTCTTTCTAGACACAAAATTATAAATAATTGATATCAGTAAATGTTATTAACACAGTCGCTTGAATGTGTCCGACTCTTTATTATTTTAAGTTTTAGATATAATTAAGCAGAAAATTAATTTCAACAATTTTTTCTTATTTAGATATTTAAAAGAGATTTTTATAAACTGTATATTCGTCTTAGATTGATAGTATTATTCATTGTATCCGATATGTTATATATTTCTTTTTCTCTGATCTCTGTTTGTTTTTAAAAATCGTCTCTCACAATTCAATTTGGCTAAAGGTATAGATACAGAATGTGCGGAGAGGGGGAAGAATACGAATGTGGAAGGGTTCGCCGATGGAGTGGGGATAACGTTCACAAAGAGAGAGGAGATGCCATCCACCTACAACCGTATAAGAAGCCCGCGCTTCTACCCGGAGATCATAAGAAACGTGTTGGCTGCGGTCTACTAACTCTTTCGCATGCTATCTTATCACGGCAGCTACATGTCCTGATCGAAGCACCTCGGATTCCACGTGGAGTGGACTCGCCGCGACGGCTCACTTCCTACTATGTCATGCATACCTGGCATCTAAAAGTTGAGATTAGAATGCATGTAGTCACCCTTCTGGAATCTGGTCGTTCTACAGTGACAAAGATGACGGAACGATGATCGGCGCCTCTAGTTATCACTGTAGACATGCCCCTCTCGAGCGTAAGTGATGCTGCTCATAGATGCAGACTCTCCTTACTGTTTGTCAGCTACTCCTGATAGGTGGCGCTAATACTTTCGCTGAGATGCAATTTCAATATTGCAATAACAGTAATAATGGAATCAAAATAAAGGTAAGAAAAGAAATGTATTCTTATGTATATATTTTATATATATAAGATTTATAAACAAAATAAAGACCAAAAAATAAGATAAATGATACAATAACAATAAAAATATAATAAAAAATATTATATTATAAGAAAACATACATGGACAAAATAAAATAATCTAAGAAGCAGAAATGTTATAGAAGGAAATCAATGAAGGAATTTTGTTTCTTTCATCATTAAATACATATATTATTTAAATGATTTAAATGTAATAAAATGATAAATGATAAAATAATAAATATGAAATATAAAAAAATAATATAATAAAATAATAAATATAAGAATTAGAAATAGAGGAAAATAAAGAAACAGATATCGTTCGACGTCTTGCATCATCAAATTGGCGATTAGTTATGCATATAAATTTACATAGGGCTTGGCGTCTTTTCACACGTAACAACATATTCGCGCCTAGATTCGCGGCTAGGCGTTTTTCACGATTCTTGACCCGGCATGATCCCCTGATCGTACCCTCCGCGAGTTCTGTAGTATCGATCCACATAAGGTCGACCATTGCTGGTCTGTAGAAGCCACGTGGGCATCGAAGCCATCGAAGCCACGTGGCCATCGAAAAAGGTGAGAGCTAGTCTTTCGTCGCACGATTACGTCTCGATGCACACGTACGTATCGTTAACACTCGCCAAGACTCCTCACCTGCCCATCAAAAGACGTAAAGTCAGCCGCATTGACCAACCGCCGAACCGGGAAACACGTGATCAAGGAGGTTGATCGCGCAACGCCAGACTGTTTCGAATCGTCACGTGACCAGAGGGTCAATAACCTGGAGCCAGCGGCGCGGTAACGTTGAAGACACCTTCGCCAGCCGGCACCACCGCGCTCGCATGTTCTCTTCGTCGTTCCTTGGCGAAATGTGGACGCCTTTCGGGAACTGTTTTTCTTGGCACCCTGGAGTGTGTGCTAGGTGCCACTAATTGTTCACAAGGGCTTACCGCGATGAGGAACACGTGGGACCTTGACGAAGCTTACAACGCCTAGAGTGTACGCTCGAGTACGAGCGCTCGCGGATAAAGCCGGTGCCTGTAAATCTCTCGATCCTCACCTTCCCAACTGAAGTTAACAATGTTAAAGCTGTGACATTTTTTTCAAAATTCAATTAAAAATAAATTTAGTTCTCAACATATATAGCATAATTATGTTAATTATGATTTTCATTCTTAAAACTGAATATTTGTCTCGGTTTTTTATCGCAGCAATTTTTAATCTTAGCAAAATATGTTTATTACAGTAGAATATATAATCGATAAAATATGTTTTAATTTAATTCTTGTCTTAATTATTATTTCAGTTAAGGAATTGAATAAAAAGAATATATGTTGTGATATATTATAACATTTTAAATATACAAAAATATTTTAAATATCTAAAATAACGAATATATAATTGCATTCTCCTAATCTTCTTCGTCGCTGATTATTATGCGAGATAATGCAGGCCGCTCAGATCGCACATTGCGTAATGATTCTTCATCATCGCTAATTGTTACGCGAGCGCCATTTGCCTCGGTATAATTATTCCTTAGCGGCTCTTCCTCCTCGTCACTATCGACTAGTCGACGTTTCTTGGTAGCAGGTTTATCCTTATCAGACAAAGAATCGGATCTGTCTCTCTTTATGTCGTCTGTAAAATTTACGGAAATTTATGATTAATTCGTGATCAATAATAAAAGAATCGATCGATTCCTATTTTTTATCAGCAATACTGACCGTTCTGATCATCGACATCTCTTTCAATTTCCATTTCCGATTCGGAGGAATCGTCGAGTATCCTTATTCGATTTCTCACGTTGCTTATGTTTTCTAAAATTTTGTATTATTGTGAATATTATGATTAATGTCTAAAAATTTATTCCGGTACATTTATTTGTCGGTAAACTCATGGTAAAGGAACAGTGGTTTACTAGCTCGATTAACAGAGGGCGAGGAAATGTAATTCTATGTCCCTTGTTTATTAGAATAGTTAAATTATGATAATAAAGTACCATTAGTTATTTTTACTGTACCTTTCGCTTCGTCATGTTTTTCTATAATTTCTGCTTCATCGTTTTTTTCTATAACTTCTGTTTCATCACTTTCTTCGTTTAATGTTAATGTTTTAGATTTCTGTGATAATTGAATTTTAGTGGATACTTCCGACTGTTTGGAAGTTGACGGTTTTGGTTCTAAAAATGATTCAATATATTTTTTTAAATAGACTTTTACATACATTATATACATAAAAGCAAAAAATCGTATTATATTTTAATCCTAAATATTTTTTTGCATCTAAAAATTCACTCACATAATTAGAAATCCTTTTACATTTGTTTATTTTATTCTATATGTTGCAAAGTGTAGAATCTGAACTAACACTATTTTAATATAAAAGAAAATAAACTTTTATTAAATATTATGTTAAGCTATCAACATTTTAATGAAAAAAGTTATACTAAATTTGCACTAAGGTAGAATTCATCCCCAGTAACATTCCAGGATTAAATGTACGCGCTGTCATGATAAATCTCAATTTAAAAAACTTTTGGAATTAGTTCACATAAAGAAGTAACTCATAAATTTTAATTTAAATCAATAACATCAATGATAAATTGATTGTATTTCAGGCAGCTCAGAAAATATTTTATGATAACGTGTAAAGTTTTTTAGCGAAGAATTTCTATAACGATACACATTTTTCCGATAAGGTTACCAAAAAAGTACTGACCTCTGGGCGCAAAGAACTTTTTAACATGCTCGAACACATCAATATCTTCTTCACTGTCATCATCCATCTTTTCATCAATATCGGAATGATCTTTACGCGTTTCTAAAATATACTTCGGTAAATGATCGTCATTCGAACATCATACTTGCTAAACCACTTACCCTCAACAATGAATTCGCCGACTAAAGCGTCTTCGATGAGCTTGTAGCGTTTTTGAAGTGTGGTTGTAAGTATATTCGCTGGGATACGCCAGTAAGATTCCTGGCCATCAGCCGGTGGCACAAATCCCATGGCGCGAAGGAGCTTTTGAAAACTCGGTGAATCCATCGCGGCCAACGAGCAATCTGTCAGTGGCACCAAGGGTATGCCCTCGGAGCTCTCTTCGTCACGATCGTCCAGAACGTCTTGCACGGATTCCTTGATCCATTCCAATGCCTCTTCCATGTCTGATGCGAATTTTTCCACGAGAGATTTTTCAAATTAATTTATTTTCTTTCCGTTAATAAATTCATTTTGCTAACCGATAATGGTCAATTAAGTATTATTTGTTAAGTCTTTACGTTGATTAATCGAATAATACTTAAAAAAAAAATGCAATATTTTATCATTCTTTTTTGGACTTTATAAATTATAATATTATTTACAAATTATTCAGAGCAGATTTGCATAACAGGATTAGAATGATAAATCTCCTCTAGAAACAACTTCTTTTATTGTAGGATTCGCGAAGCTCGCAACGTGACATACTCCAAACAGTGACTTGAGAAGCTGTTTTTCCGACGAGTCATCTCTTTTTTTCCGCGTAATGGCTTCTGCAAATCATCGTTGTCCCTTTTCTCAAGGCAAGGAAAACATTTATCCTGCGTGAAGAAAGCAAGGGATACGTTGCACGCGCCGTTCTCTTGCGACAAGTACGGTCTCATTAATCACAAAAAACGCGGATGCACGTCAGAAGAGAGGAAGACCGTGAGAGGGCAGCGATACTTACTCCTGTCGATGACGTCCTTCAAGAGACCGGATAATTGTGCATCCGTGTAAACGATCGTCGGTAGCTTCCGCCTGTTCCGTTGCTTCTTTTTCGTCGGCTCCTCGCTCCGTCGAGGCGCGCCGCGCTTCGAGGATTTTCGAGTTTCTTCGCCGTCTTCATCGTCGGTGGCTGAACTTTCGTTCCCGTCAGAATTACTGGCAGCTTGCGTTTCCCACGACGATTTACCTTTGCGCACAATGCATGGAAACGATGTGAACCTTTCTCGAGCGAGCGTTCATCAGCGTGTGTAAAGCGCGTCGTGCAATGTCGCACGTATATATGTACGCAAGATATTTCACGTTACATTAAATAAATCTCGAACATGACATTAAAGAAAGTATAAAATTAAAGAAAGTATAAATTTAAACTCTTTCTATAGATCTTATACGAAAGTGTAACTCTGCAATATAATTTGGTATGATCCAAATTTGTTTTGAATCTATATCATTTATATTATGTACAGTTCTCTTTTTACAAAAAAAAAAGAAGAAAAAATGTTAATTTTAAAATATTAATTTTCCCAAGAATTTTAACTGATCGAAAAAGAAATATATATTTTTGTAGTCCGAATAATGTATGTTCCGGCATTCTCTTGTCTACATTGTACGCACGTAAAATATATCATGTTGCTTGATGTTTCTTTTCAGAGAGAATGTACTATCAGATTTGACATATCTGTATATACTCAGAATATTAATTGAGTGTACCTATTCTGTTTCCTACGAAAAACAATCATATTTTCTATACAGAATAGTCCCATCTGGGTTAGAGAGATTGCATCAAAACACGACATTGAAGGAAAATGTTATTTCAAAGACACATACGGTGAACCAAAACTTCTCGGCAATGCTTCATCCTCTCTGCAGTATATCTATGAGCTATCTCAATGCATTGAATACAAATAAGGGGCATGAGAGAGGAAAACAATATCTATGATAAATATGAAATTCCTTCCAGCACCATAATAGGAAGCTAAGGCGAGTGATATTGGTCCAAGAACGGCGAAAGTGCGGCTGGAATTCGCAGCCAATATTAAATAACAAGATTGATATTCCGTGATAATATCGTTCAAATATAAGCAACAGAAATAACGTAAATATTATTTCGAGTATTTGACAAAAATTGGATTGGAACAAATTTGCTTGAAAAAAAGCACATCGGGTTCATGTGAAAAAAAAAAAGAGATAGAATAATGCCCGAGTCTTATATCTAACATTTTTGAAATAAAAATAAATAACACATTAAATATTTACTATGATTTAATATTTGTAATTTTATGTTATACTTTATAATTTGTTACCGCAACTATTTTCTGTTTTTGACAGAGAAAATATACTCTGAATTCTAAAATATTAAAAATTGTAAAAAAAGTGGCGTTTATTATTTCAACTGTAAATAAATCTACGCGAATGTTTTGAAGATTGATTGTTACACGATTGCAGAATACCACATGATAGGTATAAATGTTTAGCAATTCGATAAATTTAGATCACCAGAATAGTTCTCGGTTAGGAGCGCGCATTCCGATTCCATAATAACTTCCATCGTGCTAAATCCGCAATTGATGTAAGTATAACCCGTTAAACAAAAGGATTTAAATATTGTAATAATTTAATAAAAATACACAATAATTTATGTCGTGATTTTAGGAATTATACACAACATCTATCTGTTATATAATTAAATACCTGAATTTATAAATTAACATTCCCTATTCATAGCTGAAACATTTTGTGTCATAATCAAGATTTTTAAGGAATATTAATTAAACCTAATCTGCGCAATTTTTTTTTCTCATTTCCATAATCGGGATAAAAAGTGAAACAATTAATATACGTATCACTTGCGAGTAATAAAAAAGGAAAACAGAAGCAAATCTCGCAAACATACGAGCGGACTTGTCTTCGCTGGTAATATCGACGAAAGGTTTTTTCTCTCCCCAGTCTGTAAGAAATCGGTATAGAAGAACGAAAAGAATCCTGTACAAATTGATCTTTACTCCTTCTCGCTTCCTCTTTCGCGTTCTCTCTCTCTCTCTCTCTCTCTCTCTCTCTCTCGCCACGTCGTTTCGCTTTCCCCGTTGAAAGCGAGTCGCTCTATGCAGTCGCCGGCAATCGCGTTACTAGAAGACTGATCGAATGGGAATAGTCGCGGAATCGGAGGATAGTAAGAAAGACAGATGCGAATGGAATAGGATGGGATTGGCCGGAACAAGAGATGCTCCAGACCGGATCGTGATGAGGGAAGAAGAACGAATAGGTATACTCACCCTGGTTGCTTTTCCTGGATCGCTTTTTGCGCAACTCCTTGCGATCCTGCGCCAATCCTAATTCCAGAAGCTTCTCCTTGATCTTCGGCTTCGGTCGCTTTATTCTAAGATCGGTGAAAATCAAATCCACGGGATCTGTCAAGGACATAGTAGTTTCGATTTTTATGGCGTCGTCAGAAAGCTGAACGAGTGGGGAGGCTCTCTTCGTAAGAGAACCGTGCGCGACTTTCCGTGAGGGAAAGTCGAGACGATTGTCGGAGACTCAGAGATTTTGAATGGATTTAAAGTTAAATCAATTAGAGCTTACGAAGGGACACGGGAGGACTTTATTTCACGTCGACGAAATGTATTTATAAGTCAATTGGACGTCGCTCTTTAAGTACTTATACTTAATTTAACTTCTCGAAAGATTATAAGGTATTTTATAAACGCGATTCTGATATTAAGCGTAAATTCGTGTTCGTAAGATTTGTAATGGAACAAATTCAATTTAAAAAAGAATTATCTCTCTTTTACGACATGACATTTTGTGAATATTTTTGTCTGCCCGTTGGGAGGTTGGCAGTTCTAAGGTTAACAACCGCGTAGTAAGAACACGGGGCAGAATATAAAACACTTTACGGAAATTTTTTAAGAGGAGGCGAAGAAAAAATGCCCTTGACATTTTGTGGACATCTGAGAATTACGTTTGGCGTGGAAGCGACTTCGGAGATTAAAAGTTATGGAGAGCGGTGGATTCGTATGAAAATGAAACAAGTTTTACAAGACTTCTCTGAAAATGTCTCTGTCAGGAAGGATATTATTCTTCGTTCGTCCCAGCGGATTCGAAATTATTACTACAAGCAGCCAAGCGTGTCCGATGTTCGGAGCTTAATTAAATCCTAGGAATCGTTCCAGTGTTAACGAATTCTCGCACGAATTTCGCATTCGCGAAATATTTCAACAGTTTCGGAACGCGAATAACCGGTTAGAATTAACGCTGAAATTTACGGCGAATTTCGATTGCGGAAATTTATATCGGGAATTGGGTTAAGGCCATTTTTGGCGCGTATGATTTGCAGATAAATTATAAATTACGATAAATGGCAATTACTACAATATGCTGCCAAGTTCTCGAGAAATTTATATTACTACCGTCGAGTTGTAAACTTTATTCTTTGTTCCATTTACCGATGATTAATAATTGCAATTAACTTTAATGATAAAAATTAACGGAAATATGAATAAATGAAGAAAACATTCTGAAGTCAGTTGTCCGATAAAATTTACACTTTCAAAAAATAGAAAAAAAAATTAAGAAATATCATTAGAAATTAGCCCGAAGAAAATAAATTTAAAAAATTACCATCATCATCTTTGAACTGTGTCCAAAGTTCTGTAAGCTGGGCGATTTCTTCTTCAGACCACTCTTTAGGTAATCTCTTTTGCACCTCAGCTCGCACGCCCTAATTAATTATGAGATTTAAGAAAATGGGTTAGATTACGTACGTCGTTCGTAATGGAAAAAGATTAAAATATTTTAAATCCACTGAAAATTTCCGTAACATTAAACACAATCATTCTTAAACTTTTCTAAAAATGAGAAAGTTACCAAAATACAGTAAAGTAAATTTTGTACTTAATATTGATTCGGCGATATTCTGATACTGTAATTAACCGGATACTCGATTAATTACAGCAAAGGCTCGATAAATATCGGTATCTTTATATGCATATATATATATATATAGGTGTTAATTTA
>NW_017305611.1:2372688-2377059 GCF_001594115.1 Trachymyrmex septentrionalis
ATATAATCTTCTCGGAAGGTACTTTGCGCGCGTATAATCTCCAGGCTTGATGAAACAAAGCGTTCCATGTATAATCTGCGGAGAAGCTTCTAAGTCAGTAGGCGTATTTAAAAAGAAGAAGCTGGATCGCTCGTTTTCCAGCGATTACGCTCCACCCTCAGCGAAACGAGGTCTCTAAATGGCCGTCGGAGCAATATCGCGACTTCCACCGACTAAATGAATGTCAAATGAATACTCGGCCGTAGTCTCTACTTCGACCGTACTCTCTTCGTTCAAAGAGACGAAACGTACTCACGCATGAAATTATTTAAATGAAACACTTCCGTAGCTAAGCCTTTCCGTAGGAAGAGGTCTTGCGAAGAAATCGATAATACGGTGGAAGAAACGTTTCCGCCGACGTAGCCACCCTCTTTTCGCCAGTGACTGTACGCTTGTGATTAATAGCGAATTAAGGCCGGAGGGGAAATAAATTTTTTTTTTTCTCTTCCCGATCACGACTGGTTAATGTCGTGAAACATTATCGAAAAATTAATCATACTCCATGCTCGATTTTTTTCAACAAAACAATTACTCACGTCAAATATATTTCACTTAAACGAAATAAAATTTCAATACACACTGGGAGGCATATAGTTTAATAGATTGCACAGTCGACAGCATTGTTTTAAATAGCTTTGTTTTAAAATAATTATTATAAACTGCACACGCCAAAAACACGTCTTCTGGGTGAACAAAACTTTTTGCTAAATCTCTTATGTTACGTTTCATCTACAAAAAGCGTAGTGGAATGAGATACAGTATTGTGTATTGCATCGCTTATTTTCCGCTATGCTTTTTTCCCTCTCTTGTTAGAAGCTTCCCTACAAACTCAATTAATTTCAAGTTTTAAATAAGCCGGTAACTAGTTAGTAACTCTTCTGCCGCAATAAGAAGCTTGATTAACGCATTCCCATGCTTTATCACCGTATTGCACCGTGTATTTTCAGAAGAAAAGAGTTATAACGAAGGAAAAAAGGAACGTTTCCAAGCTTAGCAAGATTAATATACTTCTCGGAACGTTTCTTTCGGAAATGTTAATGATTCAAAAAAATAACATAGTATTAAGTTCTAAGGCTAATTAAACATCAAATATTCTTGAGATTGTAATGATTCTACTGTAAGAATTGTGCGAAATTTTTTATAAATTAAATGAAGTATTTCAATTCGACCTTCGCTATCGAAACAAAAATTATAGAATACCAGCTCATAACCAGCGCATTTACAGTTCAACAAACACAACAAAGCGCTTGAATCATGTTCCCTTCGCGTTTTCGTAGCCCGAAGGGTGATGCAAATGTTTATACGTATGTCGTAAGGTAGAAGGCAAACAAAACGATAGCTTTTCTCAAGGAACCACCGGTTTTAGGGTCGCCAAAGTTGACGAAGGGGTCGCACACATACAGATATTTTCCATACTCAGGAAAAGATACTACTGGGTCTGGTAGAAGGAACACGCAGTTCGTGTCGGAAAGCTCACGCAATGGTGGAAGAAAGAGAAATGAAGAAACGAGGGTAGAAAGTCTCACCCCGTAGAAGGGTATTGTCTCCGGAGAATTTACAGTTCCTGCAGCAATTCCCGGCTCCATTTTTTGCATATATTCACCCCGTCAACGCGAAGGCAGTCTAGAAACTTATTTTCGAAGCCGGGCAAACGGTCCCTCTCCGCCCTTCCAAAAGATTCTCGTAAATCATTGATTTTGTCAGACAAAGCGCAACGAGGATTGCCGCAGGGCATATGGATGAACCGTTACTTTTTTAGCGGGGGTACAGAAATTTGTTTACTGAATCTTTTAAAGCTGTTTCTCCAAGAAAGAAATATTAGGTTAAAATAAATAAATTATTATCAGAAAAGATTCGAGATTGCTTGTTACCTTTAGCGTCTACGTTATAAAGAATTATGTTATATTTGCGAGAAAAAAGTCAACTGACCTTAGAATTGACGATCAAGCACATCTCCTTGAGTTTCTTAATGATGGTACGTCGTGTTCTATTTTCATTGATGACATGGTCCAATAGCCAATCGATTAAATCTACAAATTTATAATGACATATTATAGTTATCGCATGAGTGATCCAGTTTAGAGTAAATGGAAATACTTTTTATTGATTTATAGATAATAACGATTAAATGTTAAAAAAATGTTGATTAAACAATGCACTGAATTACTCATTCCTTGCATCCTTGTCTTTTATTTATTGCGTAAAAAAAAAGCTCTGTATTTTAGGCACGTTCTCGTAAAGGGCACTAATTTATCGAGTTCAACGATGTGTGTACGAGACTTCTCCGTGAGAAATGGACGATATAAAGAGTTTACCTTGAGGATATTTGTTAGTCTGATGCTCCATGAAGAGGGTACGTAGCTCGTCCTCTTCCGCCTCCGTCCAGGTCGCTCGTGAAACTTTCTTGTTAGTCGTTTCCGCGTTGTAACCATCCACGATTTCTGTCGCGTCGCGGGTAGTCTTCCAGAAGAGTAGCTCCATATACGACTTCCGGTTCTTCTGGGCGACTTCGATGAAACGGCGGATTATGAAGACCGCGAACTTTTGGAGCTCCTAAAGCAAGAATCGATTTTTCTGCTGCTCAACGAGTCCACTTCTGTGGACCATTAAGCCCGATACAAGGATGCAATAAAAGCTTGCTGGTGAAATTTATTGCGCAGTACAAGAAAAGAAAAGAATTTTTATCACTAGCTAAGAAACCATCTTATCTATCTCTTATATACGAAAGGCGATAAAGCGTGACATCGCAAAGAAACAAAATTTGTCGAGAAAAATATTGGATTGAATAATATCAAAAATGTTAACGATTTGGCAAATTTATAAAGCATATAAGGTGTAATTATTATAGTTAGTTACGTGATTCATTCTCTCTCTCTCTCTCTCTCTCTCTCTCTCTCTCTCTCTCTCTCTCTCTCTATATATTCTATTACCTTATGAGCAGGATCCTTTGACTCGAGGATTCTTTGAAAAATCCGAAATATGGATGCTTGAAATATCATACCCGGCATTTTACAATCCCAAGCAATCCGATGTAGCATTTTTATAACATAGTGATTAAGTTCGATTGTGTTGTTTTCGAATTGTAGCATTAGTAGTGTTAAAGCCTTGACGACCTTCACGTTGGCGAACCTTCGAATAATATATCGTTTTTACAAAGATGCTATTTATGTTTTATCGTATAGAATATCTTGATTCACTGAATCAGAATTTCTTTTTAAAAAAATCGCAACAAAAGAGTTTGAAAAGCGCAAATAGATAATAAACCCTTACTTTTGTTCGATTTTAAATAAACCTTTAAGAATTGAAACTTTAAGAATTAAATTTAAAAAATCTAATTGTTCTTTGAGATTTATTTAACCAAAATAATTAATGTTGAAAAACAGATTGTTAAAATATGAACAATCTATAAGTAAAAGAATGATCTTTTATATATAGATTGTTTAATTAATTTTTTTATATTTTTAACAATTTGTTTTTTAACATTAATTATTTTGGTTAGATGAATCTCAAGGAAAAATTCGATAGAACACTCTATTATTACACTATTATCGCACCTTTGAAGAAATTCATCCAATTTAAAGTTAATTTCTTGAACAACAGTTTCTCTTTCTTCTTCTTCTTCTTCATCTCCATCCTCTTCTTCCTCATCTATATCAAAAAGTTTATATGTGTGTGTATGTGTACACATATAAAATATGTAAACTAAATGTTAATATCTTATTAAGAAATTTGATGTTTATTTACTTTCTCGATGATTTTCAGAATTTTCAATGTCTTCATCCGCATTTATCGTTTCTTGAATTTGCTCTTCTATCACTAAAAATAAGATATTTTTGTTAAAAAAGAAATATATCTAAAAAACTCTTTTACTAACTTAATTGTTACTAATCTATTATTTATTCGATCAAGACTCTTTATCTTTATTGTATTCTGCAATTTTTGAAAATAATAGTAATTTCGATGTGTAAATCGTAATACATAAAAATCTCTTAAAAATACATCGCGAAACATTTTAAATCATTGTAAAAAGTTTTCTCTGAGCACAAGTTGTTGCCCTAAAGAAAGCTTCCCACCGCCCGAAGAATTCAGTTTGTCCAAGTGACGGTGACGGTGGTGCTATTTCAGCTTAAAGTTTTAATTGTCTCTTCTCCGCGGTCTGCTCAACTCGAAACAGTAATTCGAGATAAAATAAAGCGCTCGTCCGACCTGCCGTGTTTTTATCTCGGATTTTTAAATGTTTCATCCCCGTTGATGTATTAAAAGTGTTAAGGAAACTTTTGATCTACTAGCACGAAGTGTGTGTGTACATATATATATATATATATATATATA
>NW_017305611.1:2377159-2384520 GCF_001594115.1 Trachymyrmex septentrionalis
TATATAGATAGTACGATTCCAGTTCCCTGATAGATTTCTTAAAAAACTTTTCTTTTATTCTTACCATTAGGGAAATTTTTTCGTTTCTGAATAGCTACACAGAATGACTCGCAATGAGATAAAAATTCTCATGACAGAATATATTAAGAGAAAATTTATTTTTTTCTTCTTACAAAAAATTTTTTTTCTTTCTTTCGCAAGCCTCAAAAATTTCGTAAACCTTGGACAAAGTAACAACACCTGTCTAGTTCAAAACTGGTTTAAAAATGTGCATCACTTTAAGCATCGCTTCGTAAGAGGATGAGAGTAATCTTAAGTTTATGCATCTTAAACATAATCTGAGTTTGGCAAGAAGGGAGAGAGGTAACTTCTTCCATGATTATATTAGATTGGCCGAATCATCAAATATACCCAAAGGATTGTGTGCTAAACGCGAGAATTACTGATTCAAGCACGACCAAACGTAGAGAAGAGCTTACAGCAGCTCGTTGCGTTCAACTATCGATCGTCCTCCGCAATTTCTCTACGATACATTCCTACGCACAATGTATGCGAGAATGCACGTACATACGGTCATGAATGTGTGTGTGTGTGTGTGTGTGTGTGTGTATGTGTGCGCACATATACACGCGTATGTACAAAGAAGCCCTGCAACACGTGGTACGGTCGCACGAGCTCGTTAAGCGGTTAATACTCACGTTTCAACACTCTTCAAGCATGCAACTTGCATATTTCATGAATTAATTAGCCACACACTTACCAACTGTAATAATCACGTGGAAGCTAAGGAAAAACATTGCGTTCCGATTTTATTTTCAAAAACCTGTGCGAATAATTCTACAATATCTTCGTGCGTGTTAAATTCTGCAGTTGTACTCTCCGACCAATTTGGAGTTGATTTTTTTTCACGCTCTAAATCCGTTTTTTATACGCAACGGAAAATAGTTGCACGGTAGAGAGTCGAACTATTCTATACGTTTGTACACGATTCTTTTATTTTCGAATTTGCAGGTTGCCAAACTTTCCTCGTTAGTCACTCTGTCATCAACTTTTTACGTTGAACATTTTTATCATGTTAAGGTAAACAAGCATCAGAGACTACGGAGCTAATATCGTATATATCATTACAATAACAAGTATACGATGAAATGCGCGAGTAGATAAGAACTTTAATTTAAACAAAAATTTCAAAAAAATATTTTAGTTAAATCAAGTCTTTACTAATACATACAACTCGAATACACATAACTCGAAATAGTGCATTACTTTCCATTCTAACCTAACAAAAATCCAAAGTACAATAGGCGTTGCGATAAGTGTATAGGAATAAGATTCTAAACTTGAATTTAATCGTAAACTCGTTCAACTTTTTGAAGCATATAGATAGAGATCATAGCGACTAATATAAATTCATGTTTCAAAGCGAAAACACGCTTGGACAAGCGATATCGCTATAATCATAATTGTAAATTAATTCGATCGACGATGCGTAACATCCGGACAGTAATATCTCGTTAGACTCGAGACTGCGACGTTCCTCCTTACTATTAAATTAGGCATTATCGTTGGCGCGAAGACGAGGGCCGCATTATGCGATTGTATTACCCAAGTAATAAGTGTTGTCTAACGTACATACAGTAGCTAGGTAAATGAGGTTGCAGGTGGTATATCAGAAGTTGGGCGGTTGAAAATAATAGAGTCAGGGGTTGGGAAGGCAAGAGGGGAGGGAAGGAAGGATGGCGGAGGATAGGAGTGGATGGGTTTATCACGGCTGAGACCAAAAGCCCTGGTACGCTACCTCGATGTAATTTGTGAAGAGATAATAACCATCGTCCACGGGACTACCGTCACGGTGTTGAAGAATTTTTTTATTTGTATTACGTATTGCATTTAAAAAACGTAGACGTAGTCTCCGATGGAATTAAGGTCTCTACTCAGCGATTTTTGCCGAGCCCGCACATTCGATACCAACAAGCGCAAAACGATCGAAAATTAAATACTAGAGAGAAAAAAGATCTTTTCTACTTTAATTTTTTTTATTATTTCGTGTATGTATTAAAAAAAAAAAGGCAAGTTTTCAACGATATGGAAAGCTGCACTTATGAGATTTTTTTACTAGGTCACAGACTGTTACCGATACTTATAAGCAATCAACAATTGTCTCGAACGATTAAAAATTGAATTCTATTGAAAGAGAATCTTATCCATTTTTTTTTATGACATTCCATATTACAATTATAATTTTCTCTTGTAATCTTTACGGTACCATTGCTTCCGTATAATTTCCAACCGTAAATGAAAAGTGATATTTTACTCATGGATATTCACATTTTCCAAGATGTATAATTTTTTCATGAAGGATGAAAAGTTAACGGTGGAATAGAAAATGGAAAATTAAAAGATAAAATTTCCAACAACGGACGTATAAACCGACTTCCTTGGTAACAGGAAGTTTCAAATTTAAAAGGATCGCAAACCAGTCTCGTAAACCACTGCTTACTCATAGTTTGATAAGACTCGTAACCCACTGGATGAATCGACAAGGAAGTAACCTACTCCTTAGAATCGAAGAAAAGCTATTCCGATGTTTTACTAGCTCACGACGAATTCATTATTGTGAGATTTCATGTCCCTGAGATTTATGATGCCGTGAAAATTGCGGAAATTGTAACCTTGATAACCTGCGTTTCGTTTCTCCGTCGCACGGAAATCCTGATATTTTTGAAACGAGGAATTGTCCAACGTTCATCTTTCTGTAATTTCAGGGAAAGGAAAAAGAAAAGATGCTGACGTTTCCTCAATCTTATCCGCGTTCACTTGTTTCTTAGATCGCTTTGCTTAGATCGATGAAGCAGAAAATATTCATGATGATGGTTGAAAAAAGAGCAGAAAAAAATATTTTACAAAAAGAAATGCACTTGAAGTTACATTACTAGTGCTTTATTCAATAAGCTTTAATGGAATATTAATTTCTTCATCTAATATTTTGTAAGATAAAGATACTTTAGATACATTTCTCTTAAAATACAATTTTTGTTGTTTCTACAACTATTTGCATCATGTATAGAATATTTCGTAAAGAATTCATTGAAGAATGGAATCCGTTATCGATAAAGCCTGATTGAGTTAGTTAAATAAAAAATTGCGATAATTACATACAATACAATTCCTCGCAATAAAATACCGTTTCTCGTGTATGAAATTCAGTGGCGAGAGAAATCTATCTAGTAGTTTTATACGAATTGAGGTCACTTGCGGTGTACATTTCGAAAGTTATTTCTCTATACGTGATGGACAGGGAAAAAAACTGACAATTGAAGAGGGCGATGACCGGTCAAAGGGGTGGAGGGGGGGGGGAAGCGGCTTTATGTTCAATGGCCGCATACGAAATAATAACCAGGAGACTAGGAGGACGATTGAGGTGTTTATAGCGGTTTGACGTTATAGATCTAAACTAAAGTCTCTGCGGATCCGGCAACCCTCCCTTCTTTACTCGTCCCTTCTTTAACCAATCTGCTCGTGACTCGGCGTGCCTGGTCGAAATTTTGGTATTCAACGATCGTCACAGTCCGGCGCTACTATTAGGCCGGTAACTACTTATTCAAACCGGATCGCTCGAAACGCCCACCTTTCTCCGGCAGTTGTTGTTAACGCGATCACGTCTCTCTGGCAAAGTCCCCTTGCCTCAATCTCCTCGCCCATTCTGACCTAGCCTTTTTCCGTAACGATGCAGCTCAGATCTCTCCTCTCTTCCGTGCCTTTCGCCCTTTTCTTTTCTTCTACCCACGTTCCCCGCATCCTACCCCGTTGCTGACGTTGTTTAGATGCAGTTTTATTGTGCCCCTAGGGTTCGTTGCCGCACTCCCGGAAGCGGCATGACGTACGCCGAGCAATTCCTGAACTGGAGAAATAGCGGACGAGATCGCAAATATACAAGCTTTGGACGACGTATCTCTACCGCATTTCGAGAGTTTCATTCGTCTCGTAACGAGAAGAAAAAGAGCGAAAGAGGAAGGAGACGAACTGCACGCACGTAAGCAAAAGATGCCTGCAGAATTCGTAATTCATAATTGTTGATATCTTCATTTATTGTAATATAACGATATATTATCTCATTAATCAATTTTTAATCATTACCAATTAATTATTAGTAACACAATTGATAATAAAGAAGCGCGTTGTAATTTATAGACTTTTTAATCTGTGCAATTTTATTTGCAATTAAAAGCATTTTTGTGGTAACGTTTCGTACGTAATATAGCATCGAATTCAAGTAAATGTTTTGTCAGAGAAAAGCACACGCAGCAGGCAAGCAAGAAGTGTATACGTTACAATCAATGCATGAATATAAAAAAAGAATAAGGTCCGTATAAAAATAAAATTTTCCGTGAAACATTACATTATATTAAGTCGTTTAGTTTTCATTCAACGTAATCCCGGTAGAAAATTTAGGATAGCTAGAAGGCACGCGGCACGCATAAGAGCAGAACCACCTATTAATTATTTATAGTAATGTGATATTGATCCGTCTGGCTACCTTCCACCGGATTGACCGCTACTAAAGCTCCATATGTGCTCTACCAGCATCTCTAAAACGTATATATATATATATATGTGTGTGTGTATATCAGTAATATTAGTACTTTGGTGATGCGTATGATTACCCAATATTAAATCGACTTAACTGTTGGGATAAACATCCAGTTTATCGATTATTTAGCATAACAATCTCAAATCCAGAGCAGCTATACAATGCTAATAACATGAATTTTAGAATAGACACAGAAAATTTAGAAAATTAACTAAACACAAACGAAACGTGATTTTCCAAAAGCTGCTCTGTTATTACTAATAATCGTTAATGACAATCGATCGTTAAAACCGATTAACAAATTTCGTGAATCTATTTTCAAAACGAAAATAGAAACTTAAAATTCTATTTTTTATCCTTTTGAAAGGATTCAATTTTATTGAATGTATATTAAATCATTAGTTCAACATCTTACCGCGATCTATAAGGCGCTGATTTCAATCAGTTTACTTTGAAAATGGTAGATCCTATCAATCGTTTGTCTATTTTTTATATTTTCAGGTATCAATATTTCTACGGAAATATTTACCTTAACTGATGAAAGTTTTTGCGCTTTAAAATTGGAAGTTGATGTTATCTGTAATCTAGCTATTCCATTTTCGTTTTTCGTCAGTACTGAATACGTTCATTAAGTTAGGTAAATAGAATTCAAGCTCGAGTAGCTATGCGAGCGGTAATTCTAAAATAGATCGCTGAACATCGCAGTTGTATTCTTCGACCAATCTGAAGTCAATTTTCCCACGCAGTATTTGCTCCGCATTTCGAATCGTGACTTTCATTTCTGTTGTTTCAGGTGCGTTTTATCGTCAAATGTTTTTACATGAAAAGCGTTAGTAAGAGCTGCCGGGATTACGGCAAGTGATTTTAACGAGGACGTTTCTGCTACTATACATAGCTGCTAAGTAATCACGCGCTGCTGTGTGAAATCCCCCTCCTTTCTCTTTTATCTCAAATTAAAACTTCGCTTCAGATGGCATGCCAAACTAATACGTCAATGTTGTCACTCGTCCTAGAAGCTATATTTTCTCTGCGTTTAGTCATTCTTTTTTAACTCTAACGTAGCATCGCGCTTTTTAATAAATTGTGTCAAACATCTTTCTTGTGCTTCGTACGATTCGTTGATATTTAATTTCAATGTTCAAATTAGAAAATATGTTTTTTTTATTTAATAAATTATTGTTCCTAATATCATCGTTTCTACTTTGTTAGGTTCATATAAATATAAGACAACGTAAAGCGTTGGAGACTAACGGTTTCAAGAAAACCACATTGTTGGAATAGCGACAAAATTCTTTTATAGTTGAAGCCTTTTATGGGACAAATAGGATACCGCTGCGGGATCCTCTGAAAGAGCAGAGGGACAATTTCCTCATTTGTTTTTAAACAAAATTTTCAATTCGGAATTCTGAATCGTAAATCAATTCTTTCTGTAATTGATTACGTTTCATCGTGCTATAAATAAAGATAAAATTGTTGAAAAGAGGATATAAAGTGTTTTGAATATTTTATCACAAATATCAATCTCCGAAATAATACATATAAATAATATATAAAAATAATGTAAAATATTCACTTTCTAATTACCTTATTTTTATATATACAGAATTATTTCCTAATTTCAAAATTTTAGTAATATCTCCTTTATTTTAATCTAAATCATAGTTTTGATCTAAATTTTTAGGATGTTTACTAAAATAACTTGCAAAAAATATTTAACATGAAATTTGAAAAATTTTTACATGTATCTCTTCCTCTATATATGTCTAAGTCTATATCGAAATTTACATTTACACAAAGTTAAATATACCAGTTTTTCTCACCTAAATCATCAGTGATAAGTCAAAGGTTAACAGTTTGAAAAGATTACGGGCATTTCAGTATTTTCTAAATCCAGAACGTCCAAATTAGAATGATCCATATTACAACACGTATTCACAATTTGCACGACAATTTTCAGCTATTAATTGAGATAAGCGACCTGACGCAGACGCGAACTAAACTAAACGGAAAATACGCTCGAGAGAGAGAAGTACTCGGGAAATACTCGATGGCGAACAGTATGCCGCACCTCGTATCTTGATAATGACCGTGGCGTGTCGTGCCGTTCGCCGTTGGAATTTCCTGAAAGCCTCTTTACGACTTTTGGTGTTTACTGCTATATTAACAGCGGTTTGCAGTCGTTGCGTAATAGCAGATTAACTTTTCGTAATGTGTCATTTTTCTCTATTAAGAAGAGATTCACGAAAGCTCTTATACGCCGTCAATGAAGTGCCTGTATACATATATATTTTATACATATGTGCGTGTGCGTGTGCGTGTGTGTGTGTGTATTATATATACTTGGCTGTTCATATTACGTTACATTACAAGCAACATTTCGCGATGACGTCGTGTATATTGCATTCCATGCTTCAAAAGTGATACAAGCAAAGAAACCAAGACTGCGTTATTTCATTCAGTTAGTTGCAGAACTTGACATATATTTGATCTATGTACAAAAATGATAGAAATGGGATGTATACTCGATCATCCTGGATATTTGCTTTCGAAATTTTTCGACTTGTTTTATCGCTTTTGCTTGTCGATTGTTAGTAATTAATAGAATGCATTGTTCCGAATGTAGAACTCTCTCTTCTGGAAAATATAGCAAAAATTTCACACAAAAAATAGAACTTACTTTTCTGTCAATTCAAGCATATTTCTTTCATCATCAGCCTATTACGAACTGTAAAACAGTAAAATCACCAATAAAACGTCCAATTTCGCGTTA
>NW_017305611.1:2384620-2389065 GCF_001594115.1 Trachymyrmex septentrionalis
CAAACTGTAAAACAGTAAAATCACCAATAAAACGTCCAATTTCGCGTTAATTAAAAAACTTTGCGGAAACCAGAATGTCTGCCAAC
This sequence comes from Trachymyrmex septentrionalis, assembly GCF_001594115.1. Taxonomy (NCBI): domain Eukaryota; kingdom Metazoa; phylum Arthropoda; class Insecta; order Hymenoptera; family Formicidae; genus Trachymyrmex; species Trachymyrmex septentrionalis. The sequence continues at coordinate 2,384,707 of NW_017305611.1, forward strand.
ACGTATTGTCAGGAAAGGCAAAAACGCGTTATTCTTTTGTTACGAGAACGCCGACTGTTATTTTAATTCTTTCTTTACGTTTCTATCTCTCATACATTCGTTATTCAACAAGATCATTACACTGCAATTGTAACAATGCCTCTTTTCGGCGTTATGGCACACGTTATGGTATACGTAGCGAACAGAAATATAATTTTCTTTTAACATACGACAACTAACTTATGTACTATAATTAAGAACGGTACAAATGTTCGCAAATAGATATATATGTTATACAGAAACGTTGCTGTCCAACTTTTTGCAACATATGCATTTCTATCGTGAGCAAGAAATGGATATGCAAAGTCTGTGATAAATCGATAGCGAGTTCAGTGCATTCGCTCGCATACAAGAGGGAAAGAATGGAAGTAAGAATTGATTACCCTTCGTAACGGCGTTTCATGTTGACGGAGGTAATTTTGTTGGACGACACTCGTCCTAGCTGGTTTTGGAATCGATCCAGAAAACGGGAGTCCGATAATATCATTTTAGTAACATGAAATAGCCACCCATTATAGCAAGCCCGCGGAAATGAACTCCAGGCCAAATGCTATAATAAAGAGTAAGAGTTTGGCAAGGATTATTTTTTTCCGTGCCTGTGAGTCGACATATCTTTAAGAATCATTAATTCAATACGTTGTAACAATCTATTCTTTTTTTTATGTGAGATATTGATCGCAATTCTTGTTACACAATTCTTGTTTCCTATTGTGAGTTTCTCATTAACTGTGAAAAATTGAAATGAATATTTTATACCATGTCAAATGTGTGACAGCAGTTTTATATATCATTAAATGTGTAACACATTTACTTTTAGAATATAACGGATTTTGCACAAATAATCGCATGTTTTTCAATATATCTCCTTTTTCTCGATTTAGCCTTTTACATAGGCGCGATAAAATAAAACAAAACTCGGGGGGCTGGCCGAGCAGGGACAGGGAAGAGCAGTTTTCTTCCCAAAGTTCAACGCGGAACGTAGAATGAACAAGCGTTTGCAGCGTAACCTCGATCGCTTCGAGAGACTATCGAGTTACGGCGGCGTTCCTCGTGTCCGGCATAATTCCAGCCAAATCCTGATACTGTATGCCGAACGTAAAAGGGGTCTCTGTGGTGTCGCGGTTGCGAGGTACTGGCAAGGGGTGAAATTGACCGGTGTCGTTGCCACTTGAGGACCGTCCGGCAATTACAAGCTATCCCTACGGCCCATTGCTATTGCTGGCTGTAGGTTGGCGCCGCTGGTTGGTTGCCCGGTTGTCTGCTCATGGATATACATACCTCAGCATTGTTCCTGCAGTGCCACCCTCTCAGCCCCCGACGCTCACTCTCTCCGTCTTCCTCCTTCCACCACTATGATCTTTCTCCTTCCCTTTACTCGCTATCCCAACGTGTCCTACGTTCAACGTTCTAAATCACGGCTATCTCTTGGCTTAACTAACAATGCGCTCGGCGACACCGCGCCCGTGCTCGTTCGTCTGCTTATTATCTTTGGACCTGCTTTATCTGCGCCCGCATAAATGGAAAATTTTCATTGCACCGCGCGCGAATCCCCATCCTCCCAGATTGTTAGCCAGAATGCCAACTGACGCGAATGGCTATCCAGTAGCACAGTTACGTCATCACCAAAAATTGCGTGCTTTTATCGTTTCAACTACTTTACGAGACGACGCGACGAGCGATTTAATCTACAAATTGCTTCGCTTAAGATATACGTAGGGATATATACAGAGACAAAAATTTGATAAAATATATTTTATAATTTTTCAGTAAGAGAATTATATATTAACTTAAAAACACTAGGCTACTTTTCTTCTAGAAGACACAATCGATACAAATCGTTCGACCTTCGTTGTTCATTAAAGGATAGAACGACGTGGTGTCGACTGTGTCTCCTAAAAGAAAAGTAGCTGTAACGTAACTTTTAAGAATTATTATCAAATTAACCTATATATAGGTATATATATTTTTTAATATAATTATAATCGTACAATCTTTTCTCTCACAGCGGTAAAGTGACGCTCGTGATAGTAAGAAAAGAAAGCTGTATAAAGATCAAACAGTAATAAGACTTGGTAATACAAGTCCTATTCTGAGAAAAAAATTCTACTCTAACATATATCCTAATATTTCCAGAGGAAGAATCGCGTATAATAACGTTCAATATAATGACTTTGATAATAAGACTTTATGATATCGTAAATATATCATCCTTTTCTTCTTTTTTTTTTTTTATATAAAAACAACGTAATATCACGCGGAAGGTAGAAAGCTAGCTTTTATGGAAGAGTGTCCTGCGCGATATACGAGCCGTGGTAGACAAAGAACACACTCGCATACAAGACGTACTACAATGAGATTACCTGCTTATCCGTACCTAGCTTCCAGCAGCTACTAACCAGCAGCACGACATAGATCTCCAAGTACTCCATATATTTACACCGGCCAAATTTACCCTAAACAGTATGCAACGGTTGGCAAACTCGAAGTAAATCGGGAATGTAATGTACTCGAATGTTAGATAAATTTTACGAGAGCACTATTCCCGCCTGTAGAATAGCCGTGTAGAGACGAGACTACGTACCTACACGCAGTAATTACGTTTCGTTACATTTGTAGCAATAAATCTTGATAATGACAACGTTTAAATTTTATATTATTATGTCGAACGGTTGACGGATTGTACACCGGCCAACCCGATCGGATGACCATTCTGGTCATAACAATTCTAAGTATAATTGCTTATCAATACCCTGTTTTATTCCGCTCATTACTTCAAACGATAACAGTGTTTCTATGATAACCGATGCATTCGCAACATCGGACCGCGCGGTATTGTTAATTACACCGTTTAATAACAGTTGTTATCTGTTGGTCGCTAAAATTATTGGCTCTTTACAGATAACAGTAAACGATTTCAGAATGTTAAAAAGTTACGGTTATCAATTACGTTATTAACAGACAGATAATACAACGCTAATGTTCTCAACTGATCAATGTGCGAAATAAATAAAAAAAATAAAAAAATAAAAAAAAACGGTGACTATTGATCCATTGAGCAAACTTGTTATACATCACGGTAGAGTGAAGGATGTGAGAAAAGTCCGAATCGTGAGCGACGTAGGTTTTCCCTGGGTTTCTCAGACAAGAACAAATAACGTCGATCCCATCGCGGTGAATCCAAGTCGGACAGGGTTTACCATGTCAGTAAATGGCTGATGGATAAGACTGCTCAGGCCTCCGTCGTAGATCAAGAAGACGTTTCGGAGTGGAGAAAGATTTGGATAAAAGGTCCCTAACAGGCCGTTAAGGACGCGGTTATCCCGTAAAAGAAAACGCGACCGGTAAAAGAAAACGAAAGGCGGGGATACTCTTGAAAAGCGATTTCAACGACTTGCCATCACTCCTAAACCTTCGCGACTTACATTCATGCATCTTTTATGAACATCCGGCATCTAAGCTTCGCTTAGAATGTTTGCAGATATCGAAATCGCATCTAGTATGTTTTATATTGGATATTTTTTTTTATATATTGGACACAACATATTCGAGTAATATAGATCGATCCAGAATGAGATAATTTTTTCCGGAACGTTAATTGTTACATAACTCTTGGTTACTTTAACTGGGAAGGTTTTGCGACTGTGTTCGTTTCATGAATGTGATCTATTACCGTGATTCGGTAATAGATTGATGAAATGATTTATCATTTTAGCGAATTAACGAACCGTTGACGGTATACAATACCGCTGTTTCGTACGCTACATTCGTCTCGTTGCGCAGTTGCACAGTTTCGCACGCGGTGTACACATTTAATTATTGACGCTTTTAGCGAATACGCGGTATGACTAATGAAACGATAAGTACGCCGGGAATTCAGTCGACCATGACTTCCAGCTGCGTTAGTTTGAGCTTTGCCCTTCGTGGGTCACGTTGCAAACGAATCGTTATTAATTGTTGCGACTGATCGGCGAAATACCGCAACAACCAGCATGTTATGCTACCGTAACAAAATATCGATTTCCGCTAATGAACACCGGAGTTTTGAGTTACAATGTTTTTTTGTGGTTTACGACTGCATTTAAAAGCGAGTCATATATAATACTAGATGATGATTTATTTTTAAAAATATAAAAATACAAATATTTTGCTAGTTTTAATATCTCTTATCTTCCTTTAATAAATGAAAATGCTGTACTTTTTATTTCAGTAAATATGACAGAGAATCAATTTATAATTTACGCTACATATATATATATATATATATATATATATGTAGCGTAAATTATAAATTGATTCTCTGTCATATTTACTGAAATAAAA
>NW_017305611.1:2389165-2397244 GCF_001594115.1 Trachymyrmex septentrionalis
ACGTGCCAATAAATTTTTATTGCTATTTTATGATAACATCGCGCGGATCTTGGTGAACCGATCCGTTTTAGTATAATGGTATCATAAATCACATTTTGCGATAACCAGACAGTATCGTACCGTTGCCCTCAATGTAATTGCCAATATCGCGCTGATGGATTTTTGTCTAGAATGACATATCGTCAATTTTGACCTAATTATTCACTGTGTCTAAACAGATAGTTTATAGCGCATTATAAAGTTTGCAATAAGATCGAGCAATTATTTCGAAGTGTTACATATTGCAATTATAATGTAAGAATAATATTAAAAAGAGAGAAAGAGACTGTCACATAATTCTACTTTTTCTTTTAGTTTTTATTTGTATTGAAAATGAATTCTGTGTCTTGTTGAAACTGTGTCATTAGGACAAACTCATTAATTCACACAGGAAGAGTTTAAGGAATAAAATAAGACTTTTATACAGCTTCAAAGTTCTCTCTTTGCAGAAAGAACAATAACTCATGCTCATCTGCAAAGAGTAGAAATGGTAGGAAACAAGATCATTAAAGACAGAAGAGAAAAGTTTCTTTTACAGAGAGGTTTTAAGTTTTAATGAATGTTGAATCATAAAGTATGTCATGTATATTTTAATTCTTGATATTAAATGTACGAGATACATTTACATGTACATATATATATATATTTGTTATATAATAATTTATTACATCTGTAATTATTTTCTAATTCAAACTAAGGCGTAATTAAAAAAGTATTCATGTGCGTTCAATAGCATCTTGATTATGAATCTTTTCCAATTCGATGCTGCTGGAAGTTTAGCAATAACAAAGCATCGGGATGCATTTCATGATAAAGTTAAACCCGTCTCGCTACCCGGGACGAATTTTATTTCAAAACCATCCCATATGCAGCAATTTAACTCCCCAATGCGCGATATCGCCATTTTGAGCCAACTGCTTCGACGTTCGTAATCAGCGTACACTCGACTGGTCATTTTAAAACACACTTTATTTGTGATACCGTCTCGCGACTTTGATTACCAGGCCGATGGGATATTTTTTTCGATTGTGTAAAATTTTATTTATCGGCAAAAATGTCGCCGCTCTTTTTTTTTGTGCAACGCGCAGTCCGTTTTTTTTTTTTACTGATTCTCGTTAAATCGGATTACGGCTATCATTGCCGGACGTTGAATTTAATCCGCCGCAGGTTTATACAGCTGCGCTTAATCAGTTTTCTTTTTTTTCCAGCGAATACATTCGCGCTTAAGCAGCATAAGTAAATTGACCGCTCGTTGATGTAAACGAAAGCTCTGCATAGAATATGTACGATCATATATACTAACTCTGCTTCATTTATTATGATTCATATTATTTTTGATCAACTTGCGAGTTTTGCGACGTAACGCAGCGTTTCTATCTTTTTTCTACAAATGGTACATTAGCTCAAAACGTTGAATTATACCATTTTCACAGCGATAACTGATTTCCATTTTGCAGCTCGATTCTATTATAAGGATTAGCGTCTAATTTTGATTAAATTGAATAATTAAAAAAAATTAATTTCTTATAAGTTCTTATAATATATCTTCCCTGTTAATTTTCATTCGATAATTTTGTTGAAAAATTAACTTGCTATAGATCATCAATTTTTTTTACAACAAAATAACACGTTTTTATTATAATAATATATAATTTGAGTGAAAAATTAATTATTATCATGCATATAAATGCAAAGAAAAATAATTTGAATAACTAAATACAACTCATATATCGTTGCTAATAAATCTATTCACTACTCAGCTAATTAAAATCATCCATTTACTAAAATATAATATACAGCTAAATAATTGCTTTTTCATTAAACATATAAATAACCAGATTTTGCTCAGTATTAAGCACACAATTCTGTTTTTTTTATTTTAAGGTATTACCCTAAAGTGTCAATTAAAAATTTTTATACAAGATTTAATATCTAATGATTCCCCATAGAGAAACCAAAATAAAATAACACAATTTTTTATATTTATACGTTAATAACATTACAAAATAATGGTCAAGATCAAAGATCAGATAATCGACGACCTAACAATAGTGACCATCAACGAGAAGCTATTTTCGTAGAAGATTACGTAGCAGCCTTTGCACGATATTGTGATGCAAAGTGTCCAGTGCAAAGTCGAGGGAGATTCTGGTATGTACATGTTCCGTTACAGCCATTCCCGTTCATGTTCGTGCGTGTATATGCGATTAATATGCGTGGAGTGGTACAGGGATTCTGCTCAGTATGCGGGACATCATCGCCTCTATGATAGTATGATTGTCGGGCCACTCGTGGCTCAATCTAACATTCCGTGTTCCATTTCTCTCTCTCTCTCTCTCTCTCTCTCTCACACACACACACATACACATTCTCTAGTTCACACTCAAGCCATCACATTTCACTTCTCACTCTTCGTTCCTCGAACTTTGCTACTACTCTCCGCCCGTCTCTGTCTTTCCCCTTTTCCTCTCAAACGAGAACGGCAGTCAAACCCATCCGGTTAATCCCTGGAGAACCTCACTCTCCAGCCCTTATCAGTATTCAATGCCCCTAAACTGCTTTTTGACACTACCAGGACCTCGAAAATTCTATTTTATAACTCAATTCTCTGATCTCACCGTCCTATAGATGTATTGGTAAACCGCATGACCACGCAACGTGGACGGAAAAACCAAAATAAATGCTCTTTAGGTATTTTTATAGATTAGATATTAAGAGAGTAGATAGATAGAAAGAAAAAGAGAGAAAAATAAAAAAAACCTCTGAATACAGAAAAGAATCTGCAGAGAACATTGAAACATGTACTTTTAACGCCGATCGATTTTAATTTGCTAATATAATCTTTCGCGAACAATAAACGTTTTCTATGCTTTGAAAGAATGTTTCGTGAAATACATATATCTATATATAAAACAATGGGTTTGTTTTTTGTTGCTGAACTAGTGCACACTTTTGAAACTTAAAGCGAGGTATATTTAATATTTGGCGAAAGCGAGAAAGAGTTCTAGTGTAATCTAGTGTTAGGAATAAAAAAATAGATGTATTAATATCATAACCATATATCATACATTAATATCTGATGGTTTGTTAAATTTTGAACTTAATTTACTCAAAATTATTTAGTAAACTTCTTGATTTCAATATGCTAACAAATAAATAATAATAATACACGCTTTGCAACCAAAAAGCTAATGAGTTAATATTAATTTACCAGCGACGTCGAATTTTATAAAATCAAGTTGCTAACCAAATAACATCGACTCCGCGAGATCGCCTCGGTTTAATTCATTTAAATGCTTTATCGTGCAAGCGAAACAGAATGGCGGCTGGTGAATCGGACCATTTATTCCACAGACCACGATGAACCATTCTATCCCATACTCTCTGTCTATCTCTGTTTCTCTTCAGTTGCAACCAACTACCATACAAAACCCGTACCCTGTACTAGCTCCCGTGTATGTGAACTGCTTCCTGATGTTGCAATGACAATTTGTAGCGAGAACACGTGTGTGAGAAACAACTGAAAATTTAAACGCGAGCAAGCGCAAACGCACAGAGGGACCGATAGCATTATCGTAATTAATAAATTCGATGCGATAATCGTTCATTTTGAAATGTCAATCGAACGTTGATAGCTAATGTGCCCTGTTTATTAATATTGTTGAATATTATCAATGTAGTTAATGCATTAACGGGAAAGTGATTTCGCCGCAAAATTATGAATCTTGATATAAATGCTGCGTCTGTTTTGCATTCGTAATGACGTTTTTGTCTCTGGGCTGCACGAACTCACATTGTAATGCAGACTCACGAAAAATGAGATAATAAATTACCGATTCCGAGAAACTTCCATTAAATATAACCAAAACATAAAATTTGGAATTGATTAAAAAATTATTCAACAGAAAGAAATTCAATCAAAGGAATAAAAAAATGTACTCTATAAAGGAAAATAGTTATATACAATTTCCAGAATTTATTTCGTGTTAAAATAAAAGTCACCTTTATCTGCTATTTAACGATTTTCTCGCATTTATTCTCACAGAGAGTAGAAAGATTACGTAGCAAAGTGAACGCGATTTGATTCACGATTAAGAAACTTGCTGTTAAGAAACGTGAGCTGTTCATTGGCATCTAAGAAAAAGCGAAAGGATGTAAGATTGGAAGGACACGGGAATGCACCTTCCAGTGCTCCTTCTACCGGAAGACTCGTGATCGTTTAAAGGCAGAACGCGCAGCACGTAATCTCTTGCTCGAGAAACGTTCTTAGTCAATTTAGTTCGACGAGTTGTTATATAAAAACTTATAGGTATAAAGAAACAAGTATTACTTAAATAGTATTATTTAAATTATTTAAATAGCGAGTACAATGAATGATTAATAAATCATAATGATAAGCGTAAATTAAGTGATAAGAATTAACGAGAGTATAAATTCGTGCTCGTAACGTGTTATCTTTACGCACTGAGAGTCCTCAAAAATGGAAAATGGAAATAGGGATTGTGATATACTCGCTCTGTAAACAGTTATTTTATTTATTCTAACATTGTGTGTATGTAGTAAATATCTATATTCAATATAAAGATACGCACTGCGTGCAAATACAGTAAAAGGATACCTTATATTCGCAATGTTTTCTCCGCGCATATTCGCGAACAATACACATCACGTCTTTTCGCATCGCATATGTAAACGTTCTTCTGACATAAATAAATAATTGCAATACATCGTCAGTTTCCACCAGGTGTGGATGGTCCTGGGTATTCTTGGTGTGACGGCGCCGAGTACCGTATCACGTTCTTGAATATTTCAAGATACAACTGGCACGCCCTCCACATGAATTCTTACGGTCCGTCAACGGCGCTTGGAAAGGGATCTTTGAAAAAGATACGAAAACCGTGAAGCACGCTCGAGCGATCACAATTTGAAGCACGAGACGATGTAACTATTCATGTTTCCGAGCATGTATGCAGAAATAGGCTAAGAGGTAAACGTCAAGAAAATAACAATATAGTTCTCTTAGCCATGTATAAAGCTTTCATGTGAATAGAGAATGGTTGTCGGAAAATTACAAATTTTCAAAAAAGATATCTCATCCCTTCAGAAACTATACTTCAATCTTTAAAAAATCATTGATTTTTCTACAAAATCCACAATTTTTTTCCTGCCAATAATAAAAAATATCAAAAATATTACATCGATAAAAAAGCTCAAGCATATTGACTATTAAAATGAAAGCGACAGCAAAAAGAATTTATAGAATTTTCACCTTCACAGTCAAACACCATCGAGATCCGGCTTTAATAAAAGCTCAAGGTGAAAGAGAACATTCCTTCATCGCTATCGAACGTTCGAAATAGTTCACGCACTCGGCCGCGATAATGAGCTTTTAATGAGAACGCAATCGGTTATGATCATGGCGAAAAGTTGCTGTAATTACTGGTGCGTGCGCTTGAATAGAGTTTAATGAAAAGCAATATCGTGAAAATTCGATAGACTTCCAGAGATGCAGCTTTATGCCGCAAGAAGCGAGGTGAGAGAAATATTGATGAAGGCTGGCCACCGCAATAGGTTGGTGCGAAGTAGTTTACGAGTTTGCAAATACGTTTTTAATAGATCTAAAGTTTATCGTAGTAACATGAGAAACATATTAAGAATTTATCCAATATTATAGAAGCACGAAAGAGCATTCTGTTATTGAACAATGAATGTACAATATATGAAAAAGAATTTCAATATCGTGTATCTCAAAACTAATATATAATAAATATGTATATTTATACAATGTATAATGTATAATGTATATGTATATACATATTGTAAATATATATATGTTATGTATATACAATAAATTTACATTTATCTATCTTTAATTGTTAAAATAATTTTAGTAGACTAACCGTGTTTGTGCATTTATTGTAATTTCGATGTCTTAATTGTTTGAACATAACTAATGATCAAATTATGATATTTTGTCTTCGATTTTTTTTTAACTCATACTGTAAAAAAGCATTCATCACTAGCAGACAAAGCTCAGACTGTTATAAATTACGTAACATTTTAACAGGCATCTCCTCCGTATCGGAGGCATTAAAACAAAGTGCAACTAATTACACGCTTATAGCAAATTCCAAAGGCATCGCGTCTCAAAGGGTAAGATCTTAAAAAGCTTTGTTGTTGGCAAACGTTTTCCCTGAAACGGTTCTTCATAATTTCACTCTTCAATTATTTGCGAGTTTCCCCAAAGCTTAATGGCTCGTTCGATGCGAAGCTGATTAAAGTTTCCCATTTTTAGAGATATCGATCGCGTAAAAGTACAAAATTGGAAGCGATTGTCATGAATTTATTCAAGAGAAAAATCACGTGCAATTTCAAAGAAAACAAATTTATAGCCGTTCGAGAAGTAGAGAGTCTAACTTTAATAGCATGTAAAGTAGAAAATGTACTATCGTTCCAAAGATCTTCGAGTAATATTAAACAGGTAGTTTTACTCTGAAATTGTGATTTAGTATCCACAGATATGATAATAGAATGATCATTATATTAATAAATTTAAACTTGTACAGATCGACAAAAGAGACGTAAAAAGAAAAATTTTAATTATAATATATTCGAAGTGTGTGTTATTTTGAGAAAAATTAATACGTTCTTACATATAGATCAAATCTCTCGTTATATAGATTTTTCTAACTTTGTCATGAATCTTGAGTGAGAAGAATGTGAGTTCTACTTCTACCGTCTATTTTTCTTATTACTTCGGATCTTTAGGATTTTCTTTAGATAAATTTTACTTTTCAAGTTGCGACAATCTTTCTGGCAATCATGCGATATGCATGAAAATAATATTAAATACGAAAAGAACACGAAGAATATACGCAAGCAGAATGTAATCAAAATATGCATTAATAACATCCAAAATAATCGGTGCAGCTCATGTATTATACGAAGTGAGTTTCACTGCCTTGCATTTCCCTTCGTTTTATCTCTCTAGGGTAATCTACTTCCTAGAGCGATTCCTCTCTCTTCGCCCTTCGCCCTGGTTGCTCCTTAAGCTGCGCGTATATTGAAGCATCTTAATCGCTTTATCGCCCACGTGGAATATAATCGCTCGGTTAAGAGAAGCACCGCCAAGCTCTTCCTCGAAGGGTATCCACCGATTCACCGAATCTTTCCCTCTGCAAGGTATCGGCAACGGGTCTCTTCCGGAGGATCCACATAGTCTGTCGGGAATACTCTGAGAATCTATGGTATCCCTGAGATATTTTCGCGTTTCAAGATTGCGGCCTCAGCAGTTTCACGGCGTGATGTCATGGAAAGATGAGCGTTCCGTTTAAGTTATAAGTAAGAAGCGAAAAGAGGACTCGTGGAAATGATAGTAATACATTTAAATCAATAATATATTTAAAGTTTTATCGTTTTGCTAACCCATAGATTAAATTGTAATATCGCAGAATGCTTTAACTGTCTGTCACTTGCAAATTTTACATTAATTACGTAATTTTTCTTTAAAAAAGAAATAACGTTTTTTAAATATGACTGTTTTCTTTCTGCAGTCTGGTGCATTCGATACACCTGGATTTTATATAGGATGACTAGTATGAATCCCCAATCTCGACAGAGATAAGTGCACGATTCACACAGAATATAGCGTGACCATTTTTTTTGTGTACAGTTTAGCTGACGTGAAAATATACGTTCTACCCGCGCAATATACTAACGAAAAATGGCGGTTCTTACGTGAATAGTAAAGTAGCAATGGAAAATTGCTCTTGCTTATCTATCGGGAATACATACACGGTATGTCGGTTATGTACGTATATTGGAACATGTGCGTTGTTCGAGTTTCATATCCGAAGATTGCTAGTGCATTTTCGTCTATTCCCAATGCAATAGAGCAAAAACTTCACGGTCTGTTTTACAAAGAAGGAAACAATTGAAACTATATAAATCTTTGTTTAAAACAAAATTGAATATTTTATATACATACAGTTACATGTAAAAGGTGTTTTCTTTATAAAATATCGTAAATATAAACTAGTT
>NW_017305611.1:2397344-2408241 GCF_001594115.1 Trachymyrmex septentrionalis
GTACATACAGTTACGTCATGTAAAAGGTGTTTTCTTTATAAAATATCGTAAATATAAACTAGTTATGGTTACAAAAATGAGAAATGATTTTAAATCATTTACTTCATTAAATGCAACAGTTTAAATGTATTAACATTTTCATCATGATATATACAGAATCTAGAAAAAATATAGCAGCAGATTTCAGCTTTTAGAAGTAGAAAAACGTCCATCAAGTATCATGTATGTTACAATATTTCACAATTTTTATTAAAAAAAAGTTTAATAATGTATTTTTGCTGTAAAGTGCGCGATCATTCATTTTCCGCCGAAGCTTTAAAATATCGTTTTACTCGAAAAGTTCAATCAAAGTGTAACGAAACGGAAACTCTGTACAACAAGAAACAAATATCGACATGTGTAATAGGAGACCATTGTTAAACCCTCCTATTTCAGTTGCACCTTGTAGATCCGTATGCTTGCTCTTAGTTTCTGTTACAACTTTATGCCGCCAAACTTCCACAGAATGCCAAACGTAGAGCAGAGGACAGCATCTAGCGCTTAAAGCAAGATCTCAGCGAAATATTAAATAATTAAAGAGGGACAGTTGAAATGGCAGTAGTCATCTTACACGGAATACGGCAAGAATTCGCAGCACGCCATATACTCTTCTGACAGAGGCACTCCTTTACCATGGCACGATTCACTGAATAGTAGAGGAAAATAGGTCACTGCATTCACATACATGGCGAACTACTCGAGTCATGCGGATATGCAATTAATTATACAAAGAAAATAAATATGGGATCAGTGAAGAAATCTACGGGCCTCAAGCGCAGAAGGAATTTGAAAATGCTTTAGAGTGAAACTCAACGTCTCTACGGAGACATTTTTCTGCTAAAAGGTTTTAAAAAATAGATTCTGAACTTACTTTACTAGATATTGTGCGAACGCACACTATAAAAGTTATGATACGCGGAAAATATTATCTTGAATGCAAATCTCAGAACAGCTCAAGAAAAAGATGAATATTCGATCATACTTCAAATATAAATCTTCTTTTTGATAAGACGCTTTTGCAAACAAAAGTGTACCTTGGTGCACGAGCTCTTCAACAAAACATCTGAAATCTGTGATTTTAATGCAATATCGAATTAAGAAGAATAACAGATTTTTGGGTTGGAAATTTGAAATAGTTAACGGTTGCTGAGATTAAAAGAATTATTAGCGACTGAAAGAAGCGTGATAAATGATAATCATATACCACTGAAATAATACAAACGCATAAATTCTATATAATAATAATGCGTAGATATAAAAAATGTATAATCGTGATCTCTGATATTGATACGATAAAATTTATAATCTATTTTCAAATTTCTCAACTTACTTTTCAGCCGAGATATCATTTCTCGACTCTCACACCATTATTATACTCCGCTCCATCGTTATCAGTGGAAAGCACTGTACATGCACGAGCGAACTATTAGTTGCAGAATGTTCGCGCCAGGGCGACCTCGTCGTATAGTGACGCAGGGATTGTACCTTTACCCCAAGCTGGGGCGAAATTCTCCTCTCCGTTTCGGGAGCGGATTGATGGTTTTCATTGTTCACCAGGATAGGCGGATTTCAGTGCGGTGCGAGCACGGTAACACCGTCAAGCGCGCCCTTCGCGTCGCATAGAAGCCCTTTGACCATCCTTTGCATTCGGGATTCCGGAATGAAGGAAATAGAGCGCCGTAATACCACGATAGCGTGGCAATGTTATACGACAGGCGGCCGTTACCACAAAATACTACGAGCCGCGCATGCATGCAGCTAAAGAATTTTAACAGGATACTGCGAACGCCAACTCGAGGAGGCGAACTGCATTATAGGGAGATAATAGGTGTAATTACTCTTTGATACTGAGTCGATAGATATTTACGATCATTTTCACCCTGTTTGATCCTGGTTTCTGCATTGTTCTCAAGTTTCGAATTTAGTTATTTGAGAATTCGCGATTACTTTTTAAAAAAGAAAATTCTATCAAATTATAATAGCGTATCGTGGCAGTGATCACATTAAAATACATTGTGCAATTCGCCGACAGAATCAGATTTCGTAATTCTGTTAGACAAAAATCTAGTGCACATTCCACTTGATATAATGTTTCAAACAGGTTCGTAGAAAGGAAATTGGAGCTACATCTTGCATTATCTTTCATTCGCGAATCTCGGCAATATGCAAAAATACGCGCCACGTTTACATATCCATATACATATATTGCACGCTTCGTATATAATATGTATGGTACTTATATATTCGCATGGTACTTTATAAAACTGGATTACAGCTATCTGAAGAGAAAAACAAAAAAAAATCCGTTAACATTATTAGATTTTCTTTCATCCCCGAGGACAAGACAATCCGCGACAGGGAGGCGAGAGGACGAATAGAAATGGAAGAGGGATAAACGCGTTGGTATAGCAGATTCTGTCCGCTCCTCGATTCCGGCAAAACAGGGACATTTATCAGGATCTGCCTGATAAAATAAATAGACAGGAGGAAGAGAGAGAGTGACGTTTTAATTATAAGGACCGTCGGTGACGCACGTTCACTAAGTTACTATCAGTGTCGCAAAGCAAAGGCACTGACGTTGCCATCACAATATTATCGCTAAAAGTACTTGAAATCCCAATCGTTTAGAAAATATAATTACCCAATGCAGAATCCATCTCTTCTCTTTCCCCAAATATAATACGAATAAATCTATATCTTCAATGTTTCTACAGATTGTTAATATTCTTCAAAAAAAATATATAAATCTCGCAAGGAAATATATATACACAAAGAAATATTACACGCGACAGTTGAGTTACAAACAAAAATTACCTACATGTCTCTGTCGTATTTTTATGTTGACTAACAAACGTATTTAGTTTTTTTCAATTTAAAAAATATGCATCGAGTTGTTATGTAACCTAACAATGACTTGATTTTTTTCAAAATTCTGAATCAAGATCCTTTATTTCGAAATTGTTACAGACACATTTGTACGGCTCATGACTGCGTATTTTGCCGATAGTGAGCAGCAACTAGCTAGAAAATCGGCAAATTTGAAATTCAAATTCATGGATCTCTGTGAACGCAATTTTGCGTTGCAGGAATCTCTGTACAATGCGAAATAACGAATTCCGGTTAAAGTAAATGTAACAATTTAGGCCAAATTTTCGAATTTTAATAATCCTTTTAATGACGCTTGATTACATAGATATTCAATGTTAAGAATTAAAATGATGAAATAATAAAAATATTTCTATGAAAAAATTCAATCAATTTCAAAGTGATAAAAATATCCAAAATACATACATACATTTAATTGTATAGATCAAATATGTTATATAAATTGCTCGATGAAATTACTATCAGGAGACACGGTAATGTCTCGGTAGACTGAAACGCAATCACCACATCGTGAGTTATAACGCGATGATCAACGTTCCGCCGAGTTTCCTTGTATGGCTATCGATCCTCAGAACGTTATCTGTACATTCTCCAAGCTTAACAGCTAATCCTTGTGATATGTGACGGACATTTGTCTCTCTTCCGAACACGAGCATAACAGTCGCGCAGCGTCTTTACGACGTGTAATAAATACTTGACGAAATTGTCGGAGGAGACGTTACACGAACGTCACAGAAAGGAAAGATTAAAGAGGGAAAAAGCATCTTGAGTCAACTAAAAATGTAGAGTCAACTAGAACTAAAGGATGATGTATAATAAAGAGATAAGTTTATCATTTGAGAATTGAATTTAACTATATTTTTATTATAATTGTAATTGTGCAGTTTTATCTTCATTCACAAATTCGATAATGATAAAATAATTTCCAAATATGCTCAGAAGTACTTTTAGAAATTTATTTTAATATCATGTCGCGTTATTGATTACTCAACAGTATACGATATACGAGCTCGAAAATAAATCAAAATTCGCGGACGGTTGAGCCCGGGTAGTAGCTCTCACATTTATTTGATAACTTGCTACGAATATGTCCTCTCACATATAAAATTTTGATAAGCCAACTTTATTTTAAACGCATAATTCATATAATTCATGCGATTTTCCAGATCAATTCTGATGTTCCATATTATCGACAAATAACTAAAAACATTCCAACGTCTCATGAAATTCATAAAAAATGCTCTAATTATTGAAAAAAACTGTTATAAATTAGTAAAAAAAAAAAAAAAATAATAGATAAATAATTTGTCAAGTTTGAAAGCTTTCATAGTATTGAACGAGCGACGGTGAAATATGGCACGATTGATTTTACGGCGTTATATATACCTTGCGAAATAAGTTTAAAGCGCTTTGAGATTCTAAAGTGGCCCGTCTCGATCCTGCGCCGAGCAACGCTTTTGAAATTGATCCAAATAGTTCGGTATATTCGCGCTAAGAAGCCTAGAAATAAAGCGGGAATTTCATCATACCACTTTTAATGGAGCCGAACGAAAACAAGCGCCATTAACCGTTATCAAATTTCCTTCGACCGTTTTCCCGCCAGTTTACTATCCAACTTTTCCATTATCCCGCGCGCGACACGAGAAGCGAAGGGAAAAGCGAGAGAAGAAAAAAGGAGAAGGAAGGGATATTTTACTCGCGAAGTCAAGTCAAACTACAATCCGTACTTTAAGTCTATGACTCCCCGGCAAGCAGCAGCAGCAGCAGCAGCAGCAGCAGCAGCAGCAGGCGCGGGGCTTGAGAATCGAAAGGAGAAAACGAGAAGCGACATCGCGCGGTCCGAACTTTTCTGAAGCAATGAGGGCTGCTCGAGAACCGCTCCGTAAATCGGACGATAAATCTGAAAGTTCTGGCTCCCTATGTCTCCGAAAAACCGTCGGAATCGGCTCTTTTCTGAAAGAGCATCGGTCGGAAGATCTCCATCGGGATGGTGAGAGACGCGCCACGACAAGATACGGTCAAGAAGAAGGGGAATCAATATAAAAGTCAGCAACCCCCACACTAACCAGCTATTTACGGCGAGTAAATACTAAAGGAGGCACCCCAAGCTCGTTCTTTTTATCCTCCAAAGGTCGATGGCTCGAAAGGGTGTCGTCGCTTTCAAATGCAAATTCATCGAGGTTACTGTCAAGGTATCCGCAACATACAATATATACAGCGCGATTCGTAATGTTCCTTAAATCTAAGGCGCAAAATACGAAAGAATGTAATAAGATAGAAATAATTTCATGAATCATAATCGAAAAATAAATAATTAAATAAAAAGTCTTTTCGCAAATATATACCTTTCAAAGTGTGAAAGAACCTTGTATCCATCATTTATAAAAATAAAAGTCAAATATAAGTTTTACTTTAATACAATTTATTGAAATACTTTAAACGGCTAAATATTTGTTAACGAAATAGAAATTCCCATTTTTCAGATTTGAGTAAAGCATCAATCTTGAATGGTATCTTTCATGCAATAGTCACAAATCACTCTGTATCGACTCGGATGAAATCATCTTATTTGACAATTCATAGATCGAAGGGCTTACACGGAAACTTGGAAAATACATGCATTGCAAATTTGATAAAAGTAGAGTAAAGTCTGCAAAGTGTGCTCTCCTGTCGGTTGGTTGGCCTTAATTTGATTATACCAGTTACCCTCCATACCGCGTGAGTGCTTCAATAAATTTAAATAACTACATATATACGTAAAAAACTTATATATAGAGACTGAGCTCAAATTATCGATTTTTCATCTCATGTAACTTTTCTCTTTAAGATTCTCTTAAATTTTCGGCGCAGCAATAACAATCTTATTAAAAAAAATGTTTTTTAAAAAATATTTAACATTAATTAGACAACTTTACTGTAGTAATACATAATGTTCAGTGAATTAAGTATGTAGTTATATTATAATACGTTATGTAGAAATATAGAAAATTCTATTTATTTATTAATAAAACTTATTTAATTAAAATGTTCTTTTATTAAATGCCTATTAATACGAGATTATCCTAAAAATGATTTGAAAATAAAATGCGTTTTCATCGGCGAACATCATATATTTCATATAGTTTGTGTATTTTTATACGTCTCTTTGTGTATGAATAGAATCTCTTATTCGTTTCAATATGCCAGACATAATATGTACATCGGGAAAGTTATTTCACTTCCTTGTATCATGATATCTTTATGTGCACACCATCCTCACATACAACTGAGATATCACAATATCACATCGCTGGGTAATGTCATAAAATAAATAAGATATTATGGAAAAGGGAGGAGCAACAAAAGAGAAAAATATTAAATGAAAGATAACTATAATATTTCAAAGCAACGTCTTTCAAAATTTAAATATGTAATTATCTCAGCTTAGAAGACACAGTTAAATTAGACTTAACGAATAGCGTGAAAATAATGATATTTATTATTCATTTCCTTCATGAAGAAAACCCTATTGTTAAGTATTCCTGAGCCAAATGGGGCCGATTTATCAAAAATAAAACTCATAATGTCGACACAACCGGAATGGTTTTCAACTTGGGATATTCGTCATCGCTGACGCGATCGTTCCACGCCGAGAGTGCAGTGATAATTTCTCTGTTGTCGCAAATTTATTTGTCGCGAGAACTCGTTTGCCTGCCGACTGCGCTTACGGGCGGAAAAGAGGGGTTCCCGATAATTAACAGTCCTTTTGGTCCTCGTATCCGGCAAAGTCGCGGAAGGATTCAAAGCGCATCAATTTCGTTTCGTACGTGCGAAATTGCTGGGGTTGAGCCGAGGCGCCGCTAGTCAGCTCCGGCTGTCACAATGAATTCAACGTCTGGCAGTTTTCAACCGCATTTAGTCACCCGCATTTCATTCGCGCTGTCGCTTATATAGCGTCGTCGAGATGAGGCCGTGGCCATCGTCATGATTAAATATGCGTGGAAATGGTTCTCGCTATTCAAGTATACAATTGTGACAGATATTCGAACCGACTATTGCTTTAAAATAAAAAATAAAAAAAGTTAAATGCACGTATATCGAAATTATGTTTAACTGAAATTGTTTATAAAAACAATTTTTAATTTACAAAAATATCGCCCGTAAAACGTACTTAAAAAAAATCGTTTTATAATCACATAAAACTGTGAAATATCTATCAAGGCAAAAATTCCGGATTGGCAATTGTATGAATAATTCTACGGACAAATAGGAAATATTTGTGTCGACTTTTAAATATAGATTTACATTTCTAGACAAATTAATAGTGAAATTAGTATATAAAGCTGTTTATAAGGAAAATGTTCCGTATCACGAAAGAACGATCAATCGCGGTTTAAGATGAATTTAAATAAGCACGGTATCGACGAGCTACCGCACTCTAGCCGGTGTGATTTCATTCGAGACTTCCCTTTCCTTCTGTTCGTATTACTCCGTCGCCGTCGTCCATCCGTAGCGACGTCTCTTGAATGAGTTTGCCATCCGGCGTGCTTCCAGCCGGGGCATCGGCCGGATTTGAATAATCCGTTTCTCCGGGCTTTAAGTGTTTTTCAAGATTAGGTGGGCACCGCTTTGTAGGCAGCTCCAAGAGTCAAGAAGTAATTTATCTTCGTTTGAACGCCTCGCGTGCTTGTGACTAAAGGGGAACAATGAGCGTCTACAGGTTGTACAATGAGAATATACCACTTCACAGATTATTCGAGACGCCGTGTTGTTCCGCAAAAATGACACATTTATATCTTCCAAACTGCAAATCTATACAATTTTTAGAGTTCCTTTCTTGAAATCACATAGATTTGATTTACCTTCCATTTCCGCATACAACCACATTTTATTTTCTAACCGTCAATTTTTCCAATATTGATGACGTAGTATATAGATTACTTTAAATATTTGAGTTTGTTCTTTCTTTAGACATTTCGCTTTGTTTTCCACAATCCAGTTTAGTTTAAAGGACACTTATCCGTAAGTGCAGAGCGTAAAAGACAAAGATCTCGGCGGGATTTCGCTCTGAGCAGAAGGCTTTACTTTCCCATCAAGTCTGATGGCAGCCTCAACACAATGTTCACATTTTCTGCGATTTTTCTTTCGCTCCCCGCTGTGTTATTTATCAGCGGGATAGAGTCATCTGTTTCCTCATTGGTAGATGCTCGATATCGATACTTGGTAAACGGTCCAGCTTCGGCTAGTTTGTCTTCGTATCAACTATATCTCTCTTGACTCGGTTAGGATAACATACAACTTTCATGACAAACATATATTGCGTAAAGACAAATTAATGCGTATTAGAAATCACGTTTTGATCAGTTTTCTATTTAAGTTGTTAATTCATCTCCCTTGCGCAGCTGAAAGTTGCTGGAATACAGGTACGGGTAACAGGAAGGAAATCTCGTTTGATTTATAGGAACGAGGATGCCTTTATTTTGCCATGGTAGAGCACTTATTCTTTCATGTTTTGACATTTTTCGATCAAAAATTGACGGGGGATACGGGACGGCGCGGCGCCCAATGAATTTGACGGGTTATAATTCAATCGAGATGTCGGGGATGCGGGAATTATGTGTCATCGAAAAATGAAGTCGAAGATAGAAACAGTTACGGAGTCGAACTCGATCTTATTTCCTTCTGGATTGACCCTTAAGCACTAACACATGTATATACGATGAAACCGCGATTGTCTGCCCGCACCAAATGGCTACGGTCGCCATTTCTGGTGTGCCACATTCTCAGCAATTTATACCCTCTTGTGGGACCACCGAAAGACCGTAACTTCTTGAACAAGAATGTTCTAAAAAAAAAATGTTTAAAATAAAAGCGCTTATGAATTAAAACAGTGGAAATAATCTTATCCCATAAATTTTCACGTTACATGAACGATTATTCTACAGAGCAGTAACTAAATTAATAGTGTAATAATTTGTTCACTTTTACATTATATTATAGATAAATATTAACACGTTGTCTGCTCAGCAATTATTTATATCGTGTACTCTACAGTAAAATTTTCATTATCATAAACATATAATGATAAAATATTGCATAATATGATTAAATAAAACTTTATCCTCATGGGCAGTATAAATTGTGTTTATACACTTTACACACTGTTAACTATTTACATCAGTCAAAATTTTATAGTAAGTGATATTTATTTTTTACAATCATTTCAAACATTTCGAGCACACCGATCAAGCACCAATCACGAATGACTATCAAAGTGTTAAATAAGAAATTTAAAAAATGCACATTTAGATAATGTTATATTTAAATCTCTTTTAAAGGTTATATTAGGTTAAGTAAAAAGTCATCTCGTTTTTTTAAGACATCTATCAGTAAAAACCGCAATTACTTTCTTACCAACAATATAAATATATCTTAATTGAGTAAAGTTTCAGCTTTAAAAATCTCTTTTTTAAATTATACGATACGACAATTTTTAATGGAGTTATGAGCAATTAAAGTCAAAATAATTCTTTTATTTAATCCGCGATAACTCAGTAATCAAAAGTCGTAGGAATATTAAAAAAAAACGATTTTGTAGGGAAAGTATCAAGCTTTCACGATAGGTAATCGAAAATTTTCTCAAATTCGTTTTGGACACGTTACAAATCCACAAAGTGAGAAGAAAATTTTTCGTCTTTTTCAGCTCGTAGTTTTTGGTATGTAAAAATTATCAAACTCATATAAACTTAAAAAATGTGATAAGCTTTTAAAAGTAGAGATTTCAAGCTTTAAAACCCTTTTTTTAAATTTGAATTTCATTCATTATTGACGAAGATATTGTATATACAACTTTGAGCTAAAAAATACGCGATAACTTTTTACTACACCTAATATTAATGCCTTAAAGTTACTTATATTAAAAAGTTTAAAAACAGCAAAATATGTAAATTAAAAAAAATCACATCTTGAGATATTCACGCGTCAACGGACACTTATAGAATGTGTATTTTTTTCAAACAATAAAGTATGACAAAGTATTTTGTTGAAAAGCTCCAATCAATTTTCATCAATCAGCGGTTGCAATTTTATTAACACGGACAATACGACACACTCGCAAATGTTATCACAACCTGTCATGCGCAGAAACGGTGGATGGTGTAACGCGTACCGTCTCGCGAAATCTTACTTCACGAAGACGCAAGTTTCGTAGAGTTCTGCCTATTTACATGTGTCAATAATCGAAAACTTTTGACGGATCTTGTTATCGGCGTCGATTTGGTAAGTCGTTGGTAGTAGATTGCTTGCCACGAGCACGTACTTATTATAAATTAGCCGGTCCAAGACAAAACGCAGCGAGCAACGTCAGCAGAACAGATTATAATTTTCATTTAAAACGTTGTTGTATTATCATTTGTCGTAATTGGACTGAGTTAATTTTACATTTTGTATCAAAACATGGAGGTTTGTAATTAAATCTAAGATAATTACCGCCCGACGGAATCCGGAATGGATAAAATGCGTTTTAACGCATACATATTTATGTCCTCAAACTCAGCTTTAAGACGCCCTATCTTAAGCTTTAATTAAAAAAAAGCAGACCTAATTGAGAAAAATGGTAGCGTCCGACTTCCTTTTACTTAGAGTAACTCATTTTCCGCGTTATAGTCGCGGTGCTTTTTCGTTGGTTAAAGAATAAGAACGTCTGGCAAAAAACGCGCACCTACGAGATGGAAAGGAAAGATTTAACGATTTTAAACATCGCGGAAATCTGAACGCAAAACACAAAAAATAACAAATTAGCATTAGTAATTATTCATGATAAATTTACATTTAGATTTTTAATAATTATGCGTCAAAGAGTGATGTGTAAATTGTAAACTATTTAATTATAAATTTTTAATTATATTTTCTTTTAGTACCTAATATTATATGTAGTAGGCACTTCTTATTCTTCAAGTACCTAAATATGTTTTTTCTCCCTCTTCTAATTATA
>NW_017305611.1:2408341-2409919 GCF_001594115.1 Trachymyrmex septentrionalis
AGTAGACATACGTGTCCCCGCATGAAGATAAACTATTTGTGTCTATATTCCGTTCTACTAAAAATAGCTTTCACGTTACAATATACATCCATGCGGATTTCGAACACGATGGCAAATCGACTGGTCTCAGTGATGGAATAGGAAAGCGAGCAACTTTAAAAAGGAAGTACCATGGGGGATCATAAATCGAAAAGCTTTTCCCTCCGCAATAAAACTGCGGCAGGCCGTTTTTCAGGAATGGATCGTAGACCGCCTATTGTTGCGGGTACGCGTTTCAATACCTGGCTTCATGACTCCCGTAATAACGCCAGCGTCTCTTCACCGGTTGTGCAAACACACACCGATGTTAAAACGAAGCACATCGGTGGAGTCTCGAGAAGTTGCGAGATCATACTCAATCAGATTCTCTTCCTCCTTACGCGTCATCTCACTATCGTACTTTCACCGTTGTCCTACATAGTGTCCTCGAGTTATCTTTCGTTTATAAGTTAGTGTATTTTATCGCAGGGACGTGTTTCTCTCGTAAATTTCCAACTTCCCAACGTATTCTCACCAATGTTGGCAGACAAGATGGTATACTTGCTCCATGCGACCGGATAAATGCTTCCCTGTAATCCTTTCGCTATACGTGCGCTCGTAGATTCGACGGAAGAGACTAACCTGACAGAACAGATTTTCCATAGTGCTTTGGTAGCATTCACCTAAATTTTCGGAACGATCAGCACACTGAAACGCGTGCTGATCTGAAACACTGAAACTGACGTGCAATCCGCTTTCGCACTAATCAACTATGACAGTTACCGAGAGGTGAAGTTTGGAAAAGTACAAGCAAGAATTTGTTAAAGCATCTGTTTCCATTACGCAGAAGGAGTTAAATTTGATTGAGGGCACGGGCTTATTTATATCGATAAACTAGTGAAAAAAATCTTATGGTATAATTAATAACTAAAGATAGATTTATACTCTCTTTCGACTTTTGAACACTACAGCTTAAATTCTGACAAGCATATAGATTCGTTCTCAACTAAGAACTTTCTTAATGCTTGTCACAATAAAGTCAGCAAGACTTTCTTTTATTACTGCTCTTATAGTAAGAAAAATAAAAGAAGGGGGAGTTTTTTTTCTAGGGTCTAATTAACTTTTCTTTTATTTTCCGCATTTTTATGTAATTTCTACACGGAATATCCGTCCCTGTAGAAAAGCTTGGAAACGTTTTATGCGCGTTTTAATTAATTTGGACAAGAAGATTCGTCGTTACATTTAATTTCCGATTACGTAGCGCTTTGAACAGTAATGTCGATATCGTAACAAACTTGCATGAGCTTCACCAATTTTACAATGTATGACAAGTGTTTCGCGTAACTTTTATAGGATAGTTACGCGACACTTTTCAGTTGACATCGTAAAGTTGCGAAGGTAATGCGCTTTCTCCGGATCTGTCAGGTAACGTGCCGTAACATACTGTATACCACGTTGAATAACATTTTCGTTTCTTATTTGCGAGATACAATAAACTTAAAAAAAAATGCAAACAATATCAATAATATTCTGATATCGGAGCGCGATACAATACTAAAT
>NW_017305611.1:2410019-2416643 GCF_001594115.1 Trachymyrmex septentrionalis
TACGCAAACGTTATCGCAACAATATCAATAATATTCTGATATCGGAGCGCGATACAATACTAAATTATTTTGCTCCACCCACTTCATGCTTCTTTATACCTTTTTAAGCAAAATCGATGTACAGAGACGTGCT
This sequence comes from Trachymyrmex septentrionalis, assembly GCF_001594115.1. Classification (NCBI taxonomy): domain Eukaryota; kingdom Metazoa; phylum Arthropoda; class Insecta; order Hymenoptera; family Formicidae; genus Trachymyrmex; species Trachymyrmex septentrionalis. The sequence goes on from NW_017305611.1 coordinate 2,410,153, forward strand.
AAAATATCTGAACAAACTTAAAAAGCAGAAAAATAAACTGCATAGATTAAGAGGCTAAAAGAAAAGCATTTCTTATTTTTAATTAAAGTGCAAATAGACAATCGATCGCAACACAGTTATCAAAGGTACAGGCACAAATTAAAAAAAATTTCTTTATTTCCAACCGGCTGATAATATTAATTAAATAGAGTAACGCGTTGTTGGATTAAGAAGATAATTATTTTGAAAAAGAAACGCTTGCATGCATGTGTATCGACACAATTTTCCCTTCTACATTTTATTACAGGGCAACTCATCTCGAGGTTTATCTCAAGCGTTTTAGTAATACCCTATATATTCGTTCACAGGTAACGCTCAGCGTCGCGAGAAAAGCGATACGCGTTTTGCGCGATATTCCTCGCTCTCTCAGCCTTGTCATTCAATTATCTCGCATGGATGCTACCTCAGTGTGGCGTTCGTCCGGGGTGTCGAGCGTGGTGGTACCGCGTGCGCGGCAGCGAATATAATTCGTCATAAATTATTAAAATGACGCACAAATATTCACGGCACTTGATTTAAATGCAACATATTATTTAGCGTGTATACGTATTGTTTAATGTGCATGCTCGGCATAAGGTAAATCAGACCGTGAAAAAAAATTTTTTAAGTAAACCGTTGAAAAAAGAATATTAAAGTAAAGCCGGGCGAATGAGAGATATTACACGATGATTGTTTGTGTATATTACTACATCAATTCTTATTTATTCTTAATTATGTAACATCGACGTTTCGATTGCTCTTTTTCAGCCATCGTCAAGATAATAAAACACATATAAAGAATATAAAAATTAGCCTTTTTTTTTTTTATACGATCGTACAACTTCATAAGAAAGGTACAAATATGATTTTAAATATTTTTAAAGCACTCTCTCGACATGTATAGTTGCATTTGAAAAGTCGAAAAAAGAGGAAACGCGCGCAAAATGATTCTATTCAGATAAGTTTGCATTTTCAAGTTTCTCGCGCAGACATTTCTTCACCGACAAAAAGATCTCGGACCAGGCATAAAAACGGCCAGACTATTTCGTATTTCCGTATTCGAAAGAAATAGTGCAGCCAGAGTACAAAAAGGAAGCGTGAGCTTTTCACTTAAAAAGTTTCGCTTAAGGAGGGTCTGGGGACGTGGAAATCGGCAGGCGGAAGGTGGAAAAGCGGCACCGTCAGAATTAGATTTTAGAAGGGGCGCCCCGTTTTGCTGGCATGGGAGAAGAAGAGACTTCCGCAGGAATGAAATAACGTTATCGAAGGTGGAGGTGTTTCGAGGATACGTGGTCGAACAAATAACAGCGCTTGCTGCGGACGTAGTTACGGACGGACGGATAAACGGCCTCACGCGTGTACATGGTGTTGCGAAATTCCACGTTAGACCAAAAAATTAAATTCATATAGACCAAATTAATTTTTCCTTCTGGAAAAAAATCTTCTGGGCCTTTTAAATAAATTAATTTTTTTCGAAAATGTGATTACTTGTCAATTTCTTTCGGAATATATATCTTTAATTCCAATTTCCAATTAATTAATTATTTTAATAACTAAGCAAAAATTGCAATTCTACGTTAAAATCTACTGAAAATTCTACACGAGATATTTCTCTTGTTTAAAGTACATTCTGTTCCTGAATTACTTGGATTCTCGATTACGTCCAACTTAAAGTATTGACATCTCGACATTCTTATTCACGCGAAATCAACTCTAAACTGGTCAGCGAGGTTCGCTTTCAAAGTTTGGCGACCCACTTTGGAATCACCCTGTATGAGAACAACCGCACATACATATGTGCATACATACGTAGAATGTATTGGTAAACCGCCAGTGAAAACCTCGAGAAAGCTGTTAAGCTCCTGATCTCCTTTTCGCCCGACTAAGTGGATACACCTGGCCGAATGGGCTCGTTTCGGATACAGTGGACCTTTTAAGTTAAGCTCTACCTACAGCTTCATTGTGCTAGGAAAAGGCCAGGAGAGGTGAAAGACGAATAGGGATGAGGCCGGCGTAAAAGGGGAAAATGGAAGATGTCGAGGGAGGATACGGTACACGAAAATCTACTATACCAACAAAAAGCGCGCGTGACTCTTTCTAAAGTTACGGCGTTTTAAAACGGCGACTCTGTAGAGCCGGTAAAAAATTCTGAAGGAAAGAAACTCACTCTCGGGAAATGTCACAATGTCGCGTAAAACACTCGAAACCTCATTGTCGACTCCGACTACTTAACTTCAGCCCTTGTCGTTGCGACAAACTAAAGTTTACCCACTTACTGAGAATTCCCAGACTAGATTTCGAAAGAAAGATCTAAGTGCGATTGTTCGATTTTGTTACATGGATAACAAGATCGATCATTAAAAAAAAAATGGCTTCGCACAGCTTTCGAAGGATAATCAGTGTTTAATTGCTGTTACCGTAACATATATATAAGTGAAGCACGCGGATTAAACTGTCTCTAATAATTTCATATTTTGCCGCAAAACATTTGCGGCCCTCACGAATAACGTCCGGCAGAAAGGCGCTTAAAAGCCAGCGCAGTTGGCCCCAACTGGCATTATTAAATCCACGTAGATATATTCGAACGTGGTCATGATGAATCCATGGACAGATGTGACCCTAAGCTACGGATTGGTCGTAGATGAGCCCATGAACAGATTTACTCGACGAGACAGCGAGACATGTTCCACCTGCGACCACGCGCGTAATCTCGCCATCGGAGATGGTCATAATAAAATTCGCAAATTCGTTAATTAAAGCACGCCGAAACGGTAACGCGATGCGCGTCGAAGTGCGCGCCTGAAGGGTGGACGTTGGTGATTTTCATTTGTCACAAGATTTAATTGTAGCGTGCCGGGGGCAGTTCTCGTATGCAGATCAGGTCGATCAGCATGACACAACGAACGACTGCGTGTAAACTGGTGTAAACTCGGTATCGCGCGCCGTTTGTCTGCTGTTGTTACAGAACAAAAATAAAAAAAAAATAAAAAAAAAAAAGAAAAAATACACGCGCGCGCGCGCGCGCGCACACACGAACACGTTGATGGTGGACAGTCGGCCTATTTTATATTCCCTACACGATCTTGTTACGCGAGTAACAATCCACATCGACATATCGGACAAAAATGCAATACGGCACAGCTCGAAACTGCGCAGAAAACTGTTCATAAAACATGCGATCAAAATATCTATCAGTGGTAATGACGTAACCGAAAGAGGTTTTTCTTCGAACACATGTCGGAAAGAAAAATTATTGTCGCGTTATAAAGTTTCCGGGTTTCAATACGTACTCTCTTGATGCTGCACATTGTTACTGGAAACAACGATAAAAACGATATCTACGATATTACATAAGAATACTATTCATTAAATACTTCTTTAGAAACAGGAATTGAACTCGTAGTCGGGAGATTCCTCCGTGCGTAAAAAGCCCCGTTGGGGAGTATAAATTAAATTTTACAAAGAAGACTAAGAACTAAACGCTCGTACCGTTTCACGGAAACAGAAAGTTGAGAAGTCAAGACTGAAAACAGAAGAAGCGATGACTTCTCACTTCTAACTTGTATAACTGATTCTGCAAACTTGTGAAAAATCATTTTAAAATGGTCAACGTTTCATTAAATTTATAAATGGATTTTGCAAAAATTAAATCACTTTCATGATGCAGCATGTATTATGATAATTAATATATTTAAAAAATATTTACTCTATAAGGATATAAACTTTTCAAATTCGAAATTTCCCATGTAAATAATAGTATAGATGATGATTAAGCTAGATTTGCTTCGAAAAGTACTGGATGTAAAATATTTCTAATGTAATTTCACGGATCTTGCCTTGATTCAAGGATCGCAGTCCGGTAATGCAATAATAAATCATAACAGTGCAAAAACATCGTGTCGCACACGAAATGTACATGATACTTTGAGGTGCAAATCAAGCAAGCATGACTTCGTAATAGTATCTTGCAACGCTGGCACCTCGTTAACAATTGACGCGTTTCTCTGAAGAACCAATTGGTGGTTCTGTGGCATACTCCGACGAACTTCGACGCGACCGCAATCAAGCCTAGGGCATGTACGTGTGTCGAATGCAACAGAACGAATGTGTGACCCGTTGGTCCCCACACCCAGAGTCTGCATCGATTTCGTCAACTCTTCGTAAAAATAAGTAGTAGATTTTGAGGAAACTGATTGCTGAGCAAAAAAATCGCGCTCAGTAATGTCCGAAAATCTCAGTAACACATGTGTTTCTACATCTACCATTTATCATTCAAAAAGCTGTTTTTTTAACAGTATCTTAACATTCTTAACTCTCCGTTGGCAATGTAAAAATTTCACTTTCCATCAATTTAGGTCCTCGAACTTTAGTGCAGTGATTTTTATATTGTATAAAACTAGAAAAAAATCTGAAAAAAAATTCTTACATATTTGAGAAAGCTTTAACGAATTTTTATTATCATAAAAGATAAATTGTACTTATTTTTTTTTAATAAATTTAAATTTATCCATCAAAATTCACAATAAAAAAATCGACTGTGACTTTAAAGTCCAACACTGCCGGCGAAGAGTTAATAAATTATTATAATTTTAAGTATCACTTAAATAATAAATTTTATATATTTAATAAGTAATAAATATTATTTAAGTGATAAATTTGTCCAATATATCTCATTATTTAGTTGTTATATACATGACTCGATTCAATGTTACGTATCGTACATAATTTAAATAGAGTAATGCATTTTATCTAAAATTGTACAGCAGTGTGTCGCAAGACGATAATGTAATAAAACGAATATGTGGATGAAAATGAGAACTATCATCCGTATCATAAAGCCGCAACTAGAGCGCAAAATGAATTAATTTCAACTTTACGCCCTACGTCCAGAAAAGCTTGGAGGAAGTCCGCTGTTACCGCTACACGCTGCCGTGGAAAATTTACGCATTTAAGCACATTTATTATTTATGCATATTACCATATCGAGCAGCGGATGTTCCTTATGCCCGTGTCACTCTACCAATTGGAGACTGAGGATTGCAAATTGAGGGTTAGAATTCAGCCAATTTTAGATCAAAATGGATTAAAATTAGAACTATCCGGTTGATCGAATTCTAATTCGTAATTCGCAATCTCGAATGCGTAATGTGACACGGGCATTACGATCATTTACGTGGACGGTCGCATCTTTATCTTAAGCCCGAGAGATCATAGAGATTTATAAGATTTTCTTTTTTTCGCAATGTATCATAATATATCTAATTATTGCCAAAACATAAACAGTTATAATTATTAATAAATTAATTATCATTATTTATATTACACGTTAGAAAAGATTATGAGGTAAGCGCCAGTTTTAAAATTAAGAGGAATATTAAGATCAAGAGAAAGAGTAAATAATAAATGAGATGTTTTGAAATATGCAACAGGGCAAACGCATAACGTTTAGTGCCTTACGCAAATTTTCGTTTCCGCATTCGTATCCACAGATAGGGTTATATTATAAATGATTACGTTGAGAGAAACAGGAAATTGCTATAACGTTGCAACGAAATCCTATTGCGAGGGCGCGCGTCTTTGCTTTAAGCTGAGTCCTGAGGTTTGGCGGTGGGATTTGCATAAGGGCAAGGGTGGATGTAGCGCCGTACAATTTTCGTTTCATCGTGGGTGTTTACGTATTCTATAACTTCGCCCAGAAACTTCCTCCGTGTGAAATTATGATCAGCTACAGGCCTGGATTCACTAGCAGTATTCCGTAAATATTCATATAAAGCGTTAAACATATTTGATTCTGTCAGAAAAGATACAGTAATTTTTAATTTCCTAAACTATTTAATTCTCTTCAATATTATAGAATAATATTTAATTCTCTAATATATGTTCGTTGGAGCAGTGTATATTTTCAAATTTAGATGATTCGCACTCTACAAACGTAGAAATAAAGAGAATGATTTAAAAATCGCGATAGCGTGTACTATCTATCATATATAAATGCTGAATGATTTTTTTTTAATACTCTATGTGTATGCATATATAAAATTATTCTAAGTATTTGTATGTCGCGCAGCGTATCGACTGACGTTCTACTAACGAACAGACAAGTATCCAATTCCATTACGCGTAGGATTTCCAATAACTGCCGACATATCGGATATGTATGTTGATCGAGTAAGTTTGAATATACTTACTAAAAGCACTGGAAACTAGGTTGGCATTCAGGCTAGGTAATAAACGACCATGTACCTGTGTAAACTGCACCACCGACTATCTGACCATATGAAATTGTTATTATTGTCGAGGGAAAATACTTGTTATAATTTAGACAATGCGGCAACAATAGACGAAAGTCAATGGCATGCTATATTATAAGCGAATATTATATCTGATAACACAAGCTTATGATGGAAAAAATATGCACATAAATATACATATATTTAATAATTTAAATCATATTAACGTATACATATTTAAAA
>NW_017305611.1:2416743-2418712 GCF_001594115.1 Trachymyrmex septentrionalis
TATTTACTATTAAATATGCGCATAAATGTACATATATTTAATAATTTAAATCATATTAACGTATACATATTTAAAAACAGTATTATAATTGTCAGATTATTTTAGAATTAATTAAATAAGTTAAATTAATCTGAATAATCTTTTAAGATATTATGTGTTTCTAAAATGTGATAAATGAATCAATATATTAAAAATACTTAAATAAAAATTTATATTATTCTAGGTATACAAATGTATTTCTTGAAAATTTTTAATTTTGTAAATATCAAACTTTATTAAATACCAGTTCTCTGTAAATTATGTTTAAATTTTTACTATTTTAGCAATGTTTTTGGTTGTTTTATTCCAAGAGCTGTATCTAATATTCGTACAATTAATCGCGTTGTAGTTTCCAGAGCATGGCGTGAAAAATATCGGTATCGCGTTTAACGTGTTTTAATTTAAACTCGCCAATGTTCTTTCAATGATCGACCAGATAATTAAAAAAGCTTAACGTTTCTTTTCTCTCTTTTACCACGATCTCTACGATCTCGTTATATACGGACGAAACGTTATATTAAAAAAATTTTAATTAAAATTTTGACCCGCTCGGATGGATTATAGATGAACAAAACATCTTCGTCAATTAATTACAAGCACCGACAAGCTAACGAAAAAAAAAACTTATGCTTGGATAGTCCGTCAGCATGTCGCTCGCCTAAAAAAAAAAAAAGATAATGTATCGCGAAGATGGCTGCAGTCTAACAAGGAGGATGCAGAACTAAGTACGTTAAAATTAATGGTCGGCGGAACTTCATCCCTCTGACTTGTCGGAAAATATGCGTAACAAAACCGTGAGCGCGGCTGCATCCTGCTCATCGTCGCATGAAGCCAGCTTATACGTTAATACCATGCAATTTATTAAATTGTATTTCTGAGGGTATATTTTACCTCGCACGCGCGATATTGCCCAAGAAATCTCCGACGTCGTTGCGCGAACTAACGGGACGAACGTTTTATTGCTACAAAACGCAAAATAAAAGCGTAATCCAAAGTGTTGAAAATCGCGTCCCAATTCGATTTCGTTGTCGATCCGCATCTGTCGGTCCACATTTAAAAACATCACCGACCGATTTCACCGAAAATTTATGCATAGGAAGTACTGCACAACGTTGTACACGATCAAAAATTTTCTCGAGAAAAATATTGCAACGAAACATTTATCTCTTTTTCTCTCTCTGTTGTAAAGAAGAAATGTGAACTATTTGAAAACCTGATCCGACTTATTAACTGACTTATTATTTGGTTTACATTTGCATAACCGCGCTAGACAACCCAATAACGTTATGAAAAGATAACCATGTAAATAGATTTCCAGAATCATAAACAACAATATTATTCACTGTGGCAAAGAAAATAAAAACTTTGCTGAAAATGTAAAAAAGGAAGCAGATTGCCCGTGGCAATAAATTCTCGTAAATTGATATTCATATCGCTTTTTCCAAACTTTTTTGAATATTAGTTTCGCTGTACCTCACTCCGAAGCATTCGAGTCACTTAGAGCTAAGATTTATCTGACACTCAAACAATTCTGCCTCACCGTGCTCGTGTTCGCCTATTCGGGGACTAACAATGCAGAAATGTTGCCAAGCGAATTGCATGTTACAACGACATCTAGTTACAACATTCCCGACGTGAGTCGGTTTCGCTATCTGCGTATTTCCCAACGACTACCGATAATGTTTCCTCGGGATGTATTAGACGTAGTGTGTACTGTATTTGGCAAATGCACACTTCCTACATTACACAGCATGTTCCATTTCTACCACATTATATCTCAACAACTGTCCTCAATCGAAAAGCGTCGTTAAGATACGAGTACATGAAATCGGTTGTTTATCAATGGAAACATCAATCAAGTGAAAAAAAAACTTCGTGTTTCTCGCATTTTCTCTCCGCAATTTTAGAACTAATATTTGAAGAAATGGCA
>NW_017305611.1:2418812-2432347 GCF_001594115.1 Trachymyrmex septentrionalis
AAAAACTTCGTGTTTTTCGCATTTTCTCTCCGCAATTTTAGAACTAATATTTGAAGAAATGGCATAATTCATAATTATGGAAATTAACGTGCAAATTCTGGGATGTGGAAGAACGAAATTTCGGTAAATGCAAACGATCTATGTGGGCTCATTGATAATTTATTTTTCGTCTACAAAATGTTGTCCACAACTATGAAATACAAGGCAATGCAAATAGCGCAATCTATGTAAATGCATGAGAACAACGTTACGCGTATTTCCATGTGTTGCAATATTTGCGCACTGCCAGGTAACCACCAATGACGCTTTCTCTAAATTGTTCTCGACGTAGCAATTACGTAGCGCCAAACATCATGTTTACGTTGTAATTTTCCGCCTATGCATGCACACACTTGTGGTAGACACATTTAGATTAAATAAAACCATTTTTTAATTAAATTTCATTAAAAAAAAAAACGCTTAATTTTCTCAGCATGTTGTATAAATCAAACAGTAATTTAACTGCAGCTCTACTCATAAACATGACTTTCTAAATAAAATTATTACGTAATAAAGCAACATTGAAAAATTACGACAAATTATGATATCACCAAACTTAGAAACCAAGCGAGATTGCCACTTTATACAAGCTCAAACCGCCAGAAACGCGTCCCAAAAGATCCATCAAGTAACCGACGACCGCGAAATGGCTCTCGACCAATCTACCACTGAGATCAGGAAATATTTGAATGAGAAAACAACAAGTAAAAGGCAATTTGTAAAATTTGTCTTTTTCCCCTTTAGAACTATGTTGATTGTATTGCAGAAATAGAAATATGTAATAATACGGCGACTAAGCAATTTTTTTCGAATGTACATGTTTCTAAAAATCATAACAAGTAGTTATTTCCAAAATGGAAACACGTTCACCATTTTTCCAGTCGCATTACGAAGAAATTCATTTTTCCAGATCTTCTCCGCAATATATCACCTGCGTTATATAACTGTACTTTTAGTAATACTATAACAAACCTATTTTTTTAAATGTTATACAAACTATTTTTATAAAAACGTAAAATTTAACAATAATATCGAAATGCGATATCTTTCGATGCAACTATTCAGATTTACAATAAAAACAAAACTAGATAGTTTCTTTTTCAGAGAACATCGAACTGTACTCTCGTATTGCAAAAAAAAAAGATCATATGCTCGATTTGCACCACAAAAAAGTTTTGTCTCCCTGAAATTCAGTATGCAGCAATTATTTTTCAACCGTTAGATTTTTCTCACTACGTTAAGAATTTTTCTTCTCTTTTCTTTACTTACTTAGAACTTAGAAATTATTATAATTACAAGTGTCATAACTGCTATCGTTACAATCTGTTATCATTAGAAATCATTCACTATATTCCAAAATATCAATGAATAAGTAAATAGAAAAGTGTAAAATTTATGTTGAATAAAATGCACATCTTGCCAAAAACACGGAAGTATTGAAAATGATCAAAGTATTGAAAATGATAAAGCGCAGTTAAGTGCACATAGGACTAAAAAAAATAGTGCTATCAAAATCCATTCCAGGATTTACTGGACGTAATATTCGTCCATGTAAAGAGTCAAAAGAAAATGCCTCGGCGTGGCAAATGAACATAGCAATACGAAACGAGAATAATACCCAGTCGTGAGAATTCGATGCCAGCGGCAGCACTGCGTTCAATAGCATGATTCACCCGGTGCTCTCAATTCTACAGATTCTGCAGCGGTTGCGCGAGCCGCAAAAATGTAAAATACGGAAACAGCGAACGCTCTTGCGAATGAATAAAAAGAGAGGAGAGATCACGAAGCTTGGTGCAGAAACAGTAGGAATGCATTAAAAATGGTTATTATATGAACGTGAAATCGTATGTAAATCTAAAATGTCTTTATATAAAAGTGTATATGTATAAAAATATAGAATAAATATAAATAACACAATATATAAAAACTGAATAAAATATAAAATTCTGTTAATCCAAAAAACTGTATCCTGTAAATAAAGAATATCATGCAAAAAGATAATTTCAACGCACGTGAAAATTAAGATATTATATATTAGTATTGTTCCAGTGTGATAAGCGTAAGTAGATTTTATATTACATTATGTCTCTAAGAATATTCTCTATGCATTATTTTAAATACATAATTTCATTCTCTATCTTTCTTTTCATCAAATTCTTTACAACCGTATGTATTCATGTTATTTTAAATACGTAATTCCGTTTTTCTATCTTTTTTCGAGTTCTTTGCAACCGTATGCACCCTTTGCAACCACCACACTTGGCGCGTCCCTGTACAGCGTATAGAGAAGATTCAACCCGTACGCGCGTACACGTTTAGGTGCAAGAACAACCTTATACCTCCTGACACACATCTCTCTGCGACCCACAGTTTTCCTTCTACCTTTACCTTTATCTCTGAGCTATTCTACCACCTCCTATTTTATCTAGAGATATCAAATGATCCCCCAGACACCTTTGTTCTCTCTTACTCATCTCCGGGCACATTTATATCTGTCTCGCGTTCCGGCTCCTCCGGTTCGTTCGTATTACACGTGCTAAAATCTGCGCTCGCTCGCGTAATAGCGTTACATTTATTAACGTTGCGATCTAGCTCGCCGGGATAGAAGAACGTCGCAACACTGATTAGGGATTCAAGATCTTATAAACTCCCAAGGCACCATCCTGTAGAGTTCCTGATACTTCAGACTCGATTAATGTTTTTTTAAATCAAGTTTTCACGCTAGTTACTGTAGGGTATAATGAAGCATTAGACCGATAACTAGATTTTACGGTAATAAAATTAAATTTATTATATTTCGTACGTAAACATGTGGCCTACCGATGCAGCCGTAATAAGATTCCTTCCTTCACGTTATTCATGTTATAAGAAGCCGGTTAGTGTTCTTTTAACAGCCTAATAAGAATCTAGCGATGCCGGAATTTTATGCGTGTTGTACGAAACAACGATCGTCGTTGCACCAATACCGTTACACACGTTTACGGCTTTGTGAGGCTAGCTTACACTTTGCCAAACCGCGACTTGCTATTCGTCGCTTAGCGCTTCGTGTTTTTTGTTGCATGACATCGTGCATCGAGATAGTAGAGGTGACTTCTTGCCTTGTAGAATGTATGCATTAAAACTCCATTTCGGTTACGACAGAAGATCTGCGCGCGCCGTATTTCATTTGAACGAGATCGAGACTGCTCTAAAAAAGACTGTACGAACATATCTATCTTTACGATAGCAAGATGTAGGAGTCATTCGCATTCGGTCCCTTAACAATGGCCGAGCAATTCGAACGAGAACGTCAGAAATTGTATGAGCGAATAACTGCAGTAGCAGGTATAAAGAGTACGTTGTGCGGAAGTCAACGTTTACGAGTCCACCCGTTATCGTCCTCCACCGTGACTTCCTGTCACCACGTAAACCTCCATCCAAAAAAAGAGACCTCGACGTGTTCGCCACCACATCGTTCCTTTCGTTCCCATCCAACCGCGTCCTACTTTAAGATCAGGAATTTTCTATTTCCTTGGGTAGCGCAAGATCAACGCGAATTCTTGGAATTGATGCCGGGAAAAGGTGTCCCCGACTTTTAAATTGTCTTTATCAATCCTCCAGCAGATGGGGCGTGTGGAAAATTGATATCAAAACAACAATCAATGACACAGAGCGAAAACGTGTATTGAATTCAAACACATTGCAGCACTAAGAATTATTCGCATTTTTAACTTTTTGAGTATATACACTACCTGGTACAATTAGGTCTTTACGGTACAAGTGCTTCTTTAAACTAATGGCGGATTAAGTGTTCGCGGAAAAGAGGAGAACGACTTTCTCTCGGGTAATGAATTGTATGTAAATATCCTGAAAACAATTTGCAATTTTTTTTTTCCCTTAAACACTATCGAGTACTTTAAATATTTGTAAAAAATAGTTTCGGTTGAAAATCTAACTCTAAATATATATATATATATGTATACAGAAAGATTGAATGTATTTGCGATCGCACTGAAAAAATACACTAAATTTTCTCTCTTACAATTACAACAAAAATCGACGTAAATAAAATTTTATACTTTACAAATTTTTATTATAGAAACAAAAATAGTCTGAAAAATTTTTTTTTAATTATAACGAGACAGGTATATTACATTATTATTATTATATTTTCGATAGAATGATAATTTATTTTTTCTAAACTTTCAGGATTTAGAAAAAATTATCATGACATAAAAAATGATATGTTTTATACAATCAAGAGTAACATCTTTTTATTAGAAATTTTTGTATGTATTAACAAGGATATATAAAACTTCACTGCTTTGTTACGACTTTAGCTGAATAACAGAAAAAAAATTTAGCAATCGACAATAAATAACATTTTTGAAAAAATAACCACAGTATAACCAAGCTGTAACAAACAAACACAGCTGCATTATTAAATTTCAATGTGATGCACATGTCAATAAAAATAGTTTAGCTTCACAAAGTCGTAAAATAAACTGGTATTTATAAAAATATAATATATAAATTCAATTATTAATGAAATTTAAACAAAATAAAATCAATCTTTCGAAAGAAAAAGTATACGTCAATTTTTTAAATTGTTATTACATTGAAGTCTCTCTCTATAAAGACTGTTCATTAATAAATGCTTCTCATCATAAAATGAGAATTTTAAGTTTAAACTTTATATGTCTATTTCAAAGGATTAGATTAATGTTCGAAATTTTCTAATACTTTGCGAGAAAAAAAATGTCAATAGGACAGAAATGAGTATACAAAATCGGTGGCAGAGAAAACGATGCAATTCTACGTGTCTCCTCGGTGTCTCTTCGAATACTCTTTCCCACGTCTCTCGTTTCTCTCTCTCTCTCTCTCTCTCTCTCTCTCTCTCTCTCTCTCTCCTCTCACAAGAAGAGACATTTGGCACAGACCATTACCCCAGTCCCGGGTGCCATCGGCCATCAGCAGCGCGTTAAAGCCGCTGCAATTACAAACTCCGACAGTCTCATCCCCTTTATTCCATCTCGCGCTCCTTCGTTCTCCTTTCGCTGTTCGTTCCCACATCACCCCTGCGTTCCTTCCACTCTTTCTCTCATTTTCCCTTTTCGATCCCTCGTTCATTTCTCTCGCTTTCTCACTCGCTTGTGCCTCGCCGCTCACCGGCCCCATTTACATTTGCCCGCTACTCTCGTAAAAGTAACTTTGTAACCCGTGCGGGCAGTATCCGAGCCAGGATTCCGTCCTCTATTCCGGGGAAATTACACGTCGGTCGGCACCGCAGGCTCGAAAGAAGATTTCCCTTATCAAGCGCGTTGCTTCCTTCTACCATCCCGACCGTCCTCTACCGCATACTGGATGTCCACTTACACCCAGCAATCAACCCCTTCCGCGTAAAATGACACGCACACAAGAAACACACACGTTTTAGAGACGTATTGTTAATTCTATGTCTCACGTAGCTAATATCCTTTATGAAAGTGTTGCAGACGAAAATAAAAAAATGTGACTAACACAAAAAATTCAAGTGACGCTACAATAAAACGTAACGTACAAGATACATTATGTTTATACGATTTTGCTGATAATAAAATAATTTGTACTGTATTTATTTTTTAAACATTTTATAAAATATAAAATGAAACATTAACAGTAAGTTGTTTTATAATTTAAGAGTGTAACATAATAACTTTATATATGTTTTTCAGCCTAAAAAATAATATTCAGCCTAAAAAATAATACAAATTACTGAAGATTTGCGATTATTCATTGCGAAGTTACATTCCATTATATTAATGTGTTATTTCAATTCTTGACTAAAATCTTTAACTGGGACAATCACATCGATTTTCGATAAGCTTGAAAAGCTGTACATTGAATATTTTGAAATATTGGGAGATAGCAATAAAAAAATTGTAGAGATACGTCATACTTAAATGAGCGAAGAAGTTTGAATGTCCCAGCGTGCATCAGATAGAGTGCTTCGTGAAATCGTTCAAAAAGTATTGGAATGGTTGCATGATCGCAATGTTTACTCGTACCTCTCGAACGCGACGTATCAACCACTCTGAAAAGTCGGAAATTTCTGGTATTCGGTGAAATTGTCGCATCGCAAATGTCCCATCGATATTCTATGACCGCTTAGAGCGATTAAATCATTGCGTACAACTACCAGCACCGACGTGGATTTTTCAGGTCAATTTACAGAGCAGTTAATCGCAGATGAGCATGTATAGAATCAATGTTGGCGCGTGTAATAAATCATTTACATGTGCGAACAAGAAACAACATGTTTTAAAAGTAAACTTCTTCGCCAGATTATTTTTTAATCCGAGGCAATTAAGAGATGCACTCATAAAATATATCTATAAAAATACTCTGCCAAACGCAAAACTCTCTATCAGAAAAAAATTTTTAACGTAACGATACTGATAACTAATCAATGAAATATTTCATTTTTATTTATCCAATATTATATTTTTATTCTTCCAATATTTATCGTATATATAGGTAGGACTCTTGCCATTAAAATATCACAATCCATTCCTTATATTTCTTTCCATATATATATAGTGCAACCGTAGAGAGTTTATTCTTTCTGTACATAATAGATTCTATTTTCTTGTATATAATATTTATATTTTTGATACAAAATTCTGTGGATTGAAATCTGTGTCGCATTTCTGTACACTGAACACGTTTATCCATCTATAAAACGAACCACCAGATTTTTCTAAGAACAGGCATGAGACGACGATTATTATTCCGTCCCAGAAGATCACCTTTAATCGATGATTTATCTGCGGGTTCTCGCGAGGTCAAGCAGATAACCGCTTTAGCTTTTGTGCTTCTTTCGCACCAATATTCCACGATAGTCACGGCTGCCGTTTCATCGGACATCGTGGAAATCTCTCTTTAAGTCTGGCGGCTCAGGCATTTAACCCCCCGGTAATGGTAACGGTGTCAGTGATCGGCAAATCGATATAGTATATCGAAAACGCCGAGGCTACACTGAGATCATTGCGGTTCGATTGCTCGACTAGGTCCAGCAAGTAATACGGTAGTGCCGCAGGGATTATGGACAGAGAGAATTTATAGAACCCGAAAACATTCGTGTTCTCAGCAAACTAGACGCTGAATACTTGCACGCATGTTGCACATAAATACATACATATGTATATATATATATACTATATATATATATATACTATATATATATATACACACACACACACACACACATACACGTGAGGAACATGTATGTAAATATATAGGAATATGTTATGTACATTAGCCCTCTTTCATTAGGGATCTTTTATCAGATATATAATCAAGTCGCTACGTTCGTATCAATATTTCGGAGAACGTCAGAAATATTCGCGAAAAATGCACTAGTAATTAAAGTCAGCAAAAAAATACGATCGTATTACATATACTACATTATGATGTAAAGACGATGTTGCACTGTGCAACAATATCAGCAAAAAAAGCTTGAACTTTTATCCTTAAAAATAATGAAAAAATAATTTGAGGATGAAAATGGAAAAAATAACGGACAGATGTCATATCATATAATAATAACATAGCTTTAGGACATATATGGAATACGTGCAAAGAGATATTATCTGACCTTTTACCTTATTCCGTGAGAACTGCATCTTTGCACCTCCGTAACCTCGGCACGCGAATCGAATCTAAGAAAGCCCACCAACGGCTGAAACTCATGAAACTGCCGGCGAAGTTTTAGTTGGATTAGTAACTTAGTGCGTGCTTATTGTCTTAACGAGTATCTATAATATTTCCGGGAACGTGATCTTCGCGGTTGTTCCAAGGATGAGGGTAAACCACATGCACTAGCCACTTGGCTAATTGTGTTGCATTAAATATTCAAGCAAACAGCAAGATACAACGCACCGCTGTAATTTGTGTAGTAATTTAACATACTGTTTTACGATACACCTATACGAAAATAATAGAATGTCAGCGGACATTTAATATAATATTGATTCGTTCAAAACATATATATAAAATAAATAAATGAAAAATTGTTTCTTTTTAACAAAAGCTTGCTTTATTTATGGCTTCATTAACGATGCTAATAGCAATACTTTACACTGTACAATTGTTGCAATTTAAAAAGCGATAATAGATCAAAATGGAGCCGAATGGAATGGAGTAGTATAAAGGAAGACGAGGAAAGATCGCAGCAGCTAGTCGGCCAGTAGCAAGGGTAGTTGGTGAAATCGTAGGATACCGGCTCTACGCGTCACTACGCTGTCAGAGGACGCAAGCGCGCTCGTGCCCCTTATCGAGTTCGAGAGCAAAAGCGACGGTAGTGGTGGCGATGGCGGTGGTTGTAGTAGTGGTGTTAGTGCTGTATATGCTATATACCGGTATATAGGGGGAAGATACGGCGGAAGGGTGGAATGGTTGTAGGTGGCGGCACACAACCGAGTTCGGAGACAGAGGGGGATCGGCGTTGAGGGTGAGAGCGCGGTGAGAGGGAGAGAAGCCGACGGAAGGGTAGGAAGACGAAACGGAACGCGGGATAGGGGGAGGAAAGAGAAGAGGAGCGATGTGGGGGTGGCGGGTGCAGCTACGAGTCGGGCGCCGCAGTGTTTGTCAGTCCTTCGTATGGACATCACGTTCGACGAGACTGATAGTACCCGCCGGTATTGGTATCCGTATATAAGCCGTAATAACGCTTTTGGTGACATCCATCATCATCGATAGCCACCAACGTCGATCGCGCGTCAATTCAGCACCGTAGATGAACCCGCGGCTGCGGCACGCGCATCCGCGAACCCTGCTACCGTCGTTTCGCGCGTTTCGTCACTCTGTCGACGAGCGGACGAACGGCGCGGCGAGATCCTTACGGACAGTGGACGAGATGTGAAGACGTCGCCTTGGAAGCGATGTGGCTTCCGTTAGTGCTGCTCGCCTTGATGGCGAGCGGTTCCGCCTGTCCGTATCTCTGTGAGTGTCATCAGAATGACGTCGAGAAAAACGACGGGTCAACTTTGTTGGACGTGACGTGTCGCGAACGCGTACCCGGTCTATCGGAGTTATCCACAGTAGTGAGAAGTTTGTCGGTGGACAGCGCCGAGGGACCGGACGTTGATATCCTCCTAGATGAGCTGGAAGCCGCCGACTTAGTGAACGATCTCGGGATGAACGATGCTTCGAATAATCTCAAAGCGAATGACACCTCGAAGACGAACGACACGTCGTTGTCGTCGTCGTCGTCGTCGTCGTCGTCGTCGTCGTCGTCGGAAGAGCCGACAGGTACAACAGAGATTCTACCGTATTTGGTCGAGTTCACAGTGACAAATTGTTCGTTGGTGTCGTTGAATGCGTCGTGGCACGGTCTCGAGCGCTTGAGGTCATTAAATTTGTCGTGCAACAACTTGCCACGAATAAGAGACGTACTGGTGATCCGCGCGACGAATCTAAGCGAGCTGGCGTGCCTAGATCTGTCGGACAATTCGTTAATGGACATCAGTGTCAATTCTTTCAGGACGCTCGTCGGACTCGTGCGACTGAGTTTACGTAAAAACGCGATTGGCACAGTGGACGAGGGCGCGTTTCGCGGCCTCGATCGACTGGAATTTCTCGATCTATCGGACAACAGGTTGGCGGACTTGCCGGATAGCGCGCTCACGCCACTATACTCCCTGCAGAAACTCGATCTCAGCGGTAACCAGCTGCAAGTTCTGGGCGCCAGGTGGTTCGAAAGTCTCGACAGATTGAGGGAACTCGATGTTTCGCGAAATGGATTAGCCAGAGCGGCTTCGGGAACGTTGCAACCGTTATCGGGACTATCTATTCTAAGGCTAGCGGAAAATCCGCTAAAAGAGAGAGACGTATCTCTATTATTGGGTACTGGAAGGAGATTGGAGACGGTAGACGCATCCCGCACTGGATTAGCGCGAGTTCCAGCCGCTTTAACGAGATCGGTCAGAGCGCTTAGACTCGCTGGTAACAGACTGACTACCATTCGCAGCGGTGACTTGGATAGCTATCCTCTGTTGCGTATGTTGGATATTGCCGATAACCGTTTGATGGATATCGAGAACGACGCTTTGGGACGACTGGAGGTTTTAGAAGAACTCGATCTATCAGGAAATGTACTTTCGGAGGTACCGGATAGTTTACCGAGCAGTCTCGTGGTGCTTAAACTGCAGCAAAACACCATAACTGCATTGAAACTCGATGATCTCAATGGTCTATACAATCTGCGATCGTTAATGTTAAACGATAACGCCATCAGTGAAATCGATGTGGGCGCGCTCGGTCAACTGCCTTTGCTCGCCGAGCTGGATTTATCCAATAATCCTATCAAAGTGTTATCAACTAATACACTAAGTGGACCGAGTAATCTGACGAAGCTGCGAATGTCAGGACTAACCGCGCTTCAACGACATCAGGAAGAACAAAGCGACATGGCGTTTCCGGTACCGACTCCAGAACATTTGGTAATGTTAGATGTGTCGCGTAGTCCGGTTCTTGCTAGGCAGCTACTGGCGGACGATGCTGCACTGTCTGCCTGCAAAAGTCTGATAGAGCTGAACCTCTCGGCGACCAACATCAGCACCGTCAGATCCGACGTCGCGTACATGTTGCCGCAGCTGCGCGTTCTTAGACTCGGTAAGAACAATTGGAATTGCACGGAAGATCTCTACTGGTTGGGCGAATGGATCAGACAACACCGCGAACCGAATCAACAATACCAAACAGCGCGATGTTCAAATCCGCAGAAACTGGCGGGATTATTTTTGCACGAACTGCCATCGCCGTCAAATTTCATTTCCACAACCGCGGGAATCATCACGACAGCGGCTGCAAGCACCTCAGTTACCCTATCTGTCGTCTTCACGCTCGAACATACGTCGAATACTGATCGGCCAAACGTCACGGTGTCTTCCAATATCGAAAATGCGAATTCTGACGGTAACGTCACGGATCTTCTCACGCTATCTTCCGTAAACGCGAAAACCGAATCAAAAATGGTAGCTGACTCAGATTTTCTCTCTATCTCGGAAACCGTCACCGCGACGGCGTCATCGAAAAAAACACCGCGAGTCTATGAGGCGCCAACATCCTTCCGTAACGTAACGTCGTCAATCACGACGCGGACGAGCGGAGAACCGGATCGAAAGAGCGATAAAACAAATCGTATCTCGATGGATCAGAATTTAATCAAGCACATCGTCGTCCCAGCCTCTCGAGCACCAAACGACCCCAAGCTATCCATTATGAGAATAGAAGACGCGGAGTCGCGTTCGCAAACTTTCGATAACCGAGCCGACGGTGGGACGCGAAAAAACGGTAAGATGAGAAAAGTTGCCGCGTCAGGCGTCGGCGAAATCTTCTCGTCGGGGCCTTCGAACGTGGGAAGGAAAACGATCGAGAAGCACACGAGCAGCATGAGTAATGTGACGAAGGCAAACGCAGTGTTGGACGAGCGCGACTCGAAAACGATAGCGGAAGAATTGAACAGTCGAGTGACCGATTCCGGCGCTAGAGTATCGGAAGCTTTATCTGCTGGTGCCCATCCCGGAATGTTGGTGCTAGTCGGCGCGGCCCTCGGCGCCGTCGCGGCGCTGACCGTCGTACTCTCACGAAGAGCAACGGTGCACCGGACGGACAGGTATCATCGTCACGAGAATATCGAAGTGCACACTCTCACGCCTACTGCGGAGCTTTGGTGACCAGAGTCGGAACACGTCCGATTGTTTGAGAGAGATAGACGACTGGACGTCGAGAATCGTGACCGAGAAGCATCGACGCCGCCTCAACAGTCGACCAGTCCACGGTTGATCGATGTATGTTTGAGGAAGATTCTCAAATAACCAGCAGTACTACGACACGCATTCTGTTATTGCATCGACATCTAAATATGGATATACCAAGGAGAGGTACAATAACTAAAGTATTAATCAGAGAGTTGGGAAGATCCTCCTGACTGTGGAAGCCACGGGGAAAGGACGAGCGACTAAACGTCGAAGTTGGAAACGAGATATTCCGAGTTAATCCGTATCGCTTCGGAAACCGCCAATACGTCGCGGATTACTAGGGGAGAATATCGGGGGAAAAAATAAGAAATTATTATTCGAACGTGACATAAAACTTGTACTTGTCTGAAAAGAACAAAAGGGAGGCGGACAACTGTCGTGAAATTATCACGATTATCTGCACGTAAATCTGCAATACAATAATTAGGGACATATATTGATATAAATTCTATCAGATCTAAAGTTTACAGATATAAACAAGTGTTACTTATAAAATCAATCTCTGTAATCACGTATCTGGCTTATCGAGTTCTTTGAAAATCGCGTGTGGCTCAATATGTAAAGTCATCCAGATGTCGATAACGATATAGTATCTCTACTCGATGGAAAGAATACTCGACGACACTGTTCAAACTCCATCAACGGCGAAGATGTAGACGTCAAGTACTGTAACCAAGACGTTAAAAGCACGAGCGAGAATCACCACGTTATCTCATATAAATTCTGACATATACAAACACATCTGGTGCTGTACATGTCGTCCGTCGGGAAATACTGGACGCGTACGAACGAAAAACTCGGGGGAAAAGACTGTAAAAAAATTCGGAACTATTTCGACATACATCGCGGTGGATCAGCATCACGTAAAACCTCAATCCCCTTCGTAATAATTGTAGAAGGGAAAGTACGAACAAAAATTATATACGGAGTTATTTGCGTGAGAGAACTCAAAACCCATGAGATTGGGTTTGATATCTTCTAATTTCGGTATCGCACATATGCAATCATTGTAACGTGTCATAATCGAGTGGCAATAACCACAAGCGAGCGGATTTAACAATTAAGCTGATTGACTTGGAATCAGACCGATAAAATGGATACAGTGACAATAATAATGGTTACACGCCGCGTCTCAAGAGTATGGCTCTTTGCGGTACGCTCAATTCCTGAGAAGACTATATTGTGACTGAAATGAAGTGCGAGTGTAATAAAAGTAGGAAGAGAGTAAAAGGCTAGCAAAAGATAGAAAAACATGGACGTGGTAGAAAAGCAGGTAGGGCAACGCCGAAATGCAGAATGTAGGAGATGAAAAATTCGCGGTGGCAAATAGTATGCTTGAATGATAAAACCAGACGGGAAGCCAGAAAGAGTGTTAGACGGAAGAATTTTTATCAAATGGCATGTGCGTGTGTGAGAGATCGAGAGAATCGAGCGTAAGAGAAAAAGAGAGAAGGGAGATTAATTCGAGAAATCGTTCTCGAATGCAGCAAAACGGGATGTACAGAAATATTGCTTCCGTACTTAATTCCACTAAGCTTGATGAGATGTCAAGACTTCTCAACAAATACAAAAATAAAAGAAAAGATGTTTACGAGAGAGAGAAAGAGAGAGAGAGAGAGTGTGTATGTGTGTGTGTGTGTGTGTGTGTGTGTGTGTGTGTGTGTGTGTGTGTGTGTGTGTGTGTGTGTGTGTGTGTGTGTGTATGTGGCACACTAT
>NW_017305611.1:2432447-2435405 GCF_001594115.1 Trachymyrmex septentrionalis
AGCAGATAGACAAAAATAGCGAAGAGGCTAAATATTATCTTTCTTAAAATAACCAGTGTCAAAGTACCGCTATAATAATAAACCAATGTACAAAGATCCATGTTCGTCGATCTTTTTTTCTCTTTACCTGCGTCATATTATTGTCTCCTTTATTTTTTGTGTAAACATTCTGAAATATACATATATATTTCATAACAAATAGTAATAGAATATTCATATATATACGTAAATGTTATTAAAAAATTATTTTTAAAAAATGTACGTTTTACTTTATAGAATTATTAATATGTACACGAATATTAAAAAATATACATAACATATAATTTCTCTTTTATTCTAAATAAAACAAACAATTATTTTAAAAATAATTTTATAGTATACACATTTGAGTATGTTAGATTCGTATTTTCATGTTAGTTTGGTTATACATAACTTAAATAGCTCTCGTCTAGAGTTTCATAATCAAAAAATGGACGTAAAAGAAATTTATATTAGGAAGGAAATATCAACATATTGAATAGGTAAGTAAATTAATATTGTTACATATAGACATCTGTACATATTACTATAACGTGCCTGAAATTGTTAATGCTGTCAAAAATGTTTCTCAAAATTTTAATGTCAGAGATATTATTACTGTGCCTGACATTTTTTAATTAAACTGTATCGTTTCCATTAAAGTAATTGCTGAAAACAATTAATATTATTAACTATCCAATACATCAAAGTAAATTTAAAAAATGAAATTTAGTAAGTTTATTTTTTTCTCTTATAAAAAATACTGTTTGTAAATTTCCTTTTTGCTTCAACAAAACTCAATCTCAATTATTAATTAAATAAACAAATATTCCACATAAAAAAAAATTTGCTTTTTTCTGCCGCGAGATAAATAAATAACTCGTCTGCATGAATTACATATTTATTTTGGTTCTTGCATGATTTCAATTATAATCAGATTCATATCTATGTCCCCATAAAATTTGCCACACATTAATTAAGGCCACGCGGAGAGAAAGACAAATATTTACCACATTAATTATAATCTCATTAACTCCAGCAATAACCACAAAAATACTCTTGCTATATATTCCACAAAGTTATAGTTCAAATGCATTGAACAGAATTATTAATTAATTGAATATAAATAAAAAATTTATTTTAATAATTAATAATTCCTTGTAGAAAAGAGAAAATGAGCATACCTAAGTGCGATAGTTACTTCAAAATATTAATGGACTCTGCAAGATTACAAGATTATCTGAAGACACTAAAGCTTCGTTGTTAAATTACAGGATCTCGAAATGACGCAAATGTAATTTTATAGATAATTCGAAGCGTTGGCGCTTTACTATATGCCTGCCGGGGAGTTTCTGAACAACGATAATAATGAGTTGGGGCGGCAATAAGGAAAAACGATATCTACGAAGCATATTGAATACAGCGATTCTGGAAGACGGGTACCCTTGCACTGCAGTTTAAATTTCCTACAAAATAACTCGTTTTAAGGAGTGCAACTAGGAAATTTAATCACCGTATAGCGGCTCTCGGTTCACCCTACGGGCTACGGAAGTGGCGAATTCAGTAACATCTTGCAGAAGTTCGTTATCCCTGCTCTCCCTTGTACAACCGTCGGTTTACCAAGACGCCCGTACTATTTCGTAATATTGACTTCATCGATGAAAAACAGAATCCAGTTTGGAACTCATCTGCATACCGATCCCAGCGCAATTACTCTCTTCACGCGAATATTGTACTGCGTGTGTTATTGCACTCAAACAGCATGACGAATGGTCCACCAGGAAAATATCAAAAATAAAAAGCGACGAGGAATTTTCAATATGTCGCGTATAAATAGAGAGTGCTAATAGCATGAACTACTGTAACAGTTTCTTATTAAAAAAAGTTAAACGATTAAAACAGTAAACGCGAAAAATGTATAAATACAATAAGGTAGAAAAAATAGATGAGAAAAAAATAGATAAAAATCTATAAGAAAAATCAATGATACGATTAAGATATATCATTTAATGTGCATAGAAAGTTGCTAGAACGGACATTGTTCCTTTATAATATTTCAGATTTTAAATTTTAAACTTGATTAGAGACAATTATATTTGTACCAATTTGTATTGACATACAGCAATAAAAAGCGTATTGCAATTTCGAACTCAATTGCACATCGATCCCAACACAATTACTCTTTTCCCAGTGGGAGATCGCAAGTTGAGTTGTTACACTACGATATACGCCAATCATTACAGAATAGAAACGTGCCTGAAAAAGCTGCTATTTATATTTTACAAAAGAAATCGTGTACTGTATGGCGTGAAATACATAATGAGAGTGAACCATTTCGCAGGCAAATAAAAATCTTAATTATTTAGACATTATTTTAAATCATGTGTCTTTTCAAATACTTTTGCAAAAATTCGCATAATTACTTCAATTACTCTCTTAAGCTATTAACAATAAAGATTGCTTAAATTGTTTAACGCAAATCGTCTTTCTGATTAATATTCTTGTAATTAATATTCTTGTAAATAGGTATTCATTTATCATATATAAAATAATTCATATAATAAAATAGGGCTATGCACTTTGTACACAAATACTCTTGACTAAACGTATGTAGTTTTAGTCGCTATAGTGCCAGTGCGTCACACAAATAAGAGACATTTTGCTACGCAAATTGGTCTACAAATTCACTTATGGAATTGTTTGGCAAACGGTGAATTCAATCAACCTACTTACCGTTCTAACGTCATACCGAATTTATTATTCATAAAGTCAACAAAACTATCTAAATTCATATTTTCTAAATTTATGCGCGCAATATTGCTATATCGCAGTGTTTCTGTGCAGCATCTCCCAAATATCCATACAACTAGTTCTATTGAGCGAATCGATATTTCACTGATACACATAAAAGTAAAATATATATATATATAATTAAAATCA
>NW_017305611.1:2435505-2446532 GCF_001594115.1 Trachymyrmex septentrionalis
AATAATATAATATTTTATAATCAATAATTTTTGTTAAATTTATATAAAAATCCAGTCTTTAAAATTTTCTTCATCTCGATGACAATAAGTCATAAAACATTCTGTACGTAGATATAATAAAAAGTACTCGAGCCAATTATACGTTATTAGAGATAAAGTTAACTGAACTAATCTCTACAGCCGACACAGAAGCGTTGGATGTTTGCTGTTTCAGCTAGATAGTAAGAGAAACGTAACTCTCCGAACACAGTAGCATTGATCGAGAGCCGCTATGACACTTTCTGTACAAAGGAGAGAGCACCGGCGACGCCAAGGTAAACTAGGTCTTCATGGTAGGAGAAGCAGAGATCCTCTTCATCGTGTCTACGATGGCCGCAAACCGCCGCCCTACTCATTGCGCTCTTTCCGATCGCACGCTTCGCAAGCTTTGCAGTCTTTTTATTTACCTCCGGTTCCCATCATGTCCGCCATGAAATTTTAGCGACAATTTAATACCAGCTAACGTTGACCAAGTAAACAAAACTATTTCAAATTACTTAATTTAAAAAATGCAGTTTTCAATTTATTAGACCGTGTATGTATCTAATTTATATAAGCAATTTCTAAGCGTCTAATTTATGTAGATAAATAATTTTTATTTTTACTTATGAAAAGAAAACGCGTTATACTGCAAATAATTATACAACTTCTATATCAAATAAATTAAAAGAGAAAACAATTCAAGAGGAGAATTTTTTTAAGTGGAAGAGGATTAGAAAAATTTTTATAAACGGAGCATATTTTACAGAACAATTCCGAGTATTTCCAGGAACTTACGGTTACGTGTGTTTCAAATAAAGTACGAATGAGACAATCGGAGAAGAAAAGAGCAACGGATTTTTCTGCCGGGCCGTATAAGAAATTTCTGCCACGATACACTGGGAACTTCACGCCAGTTTTACTAGTTTCACAGACGTAAAGTTTTTTTACGGCTCCGCTAGTACTTTATAAAATATTACAAAAATTTGCAAGCCTGGTTGCGAACCAATGGTATACCTTAGGGAATTATTGAAATAACTTTTGTTCTCTCTAGAGAACTCCCTACAAAAAGAAATACGCGATTAAAGTCGCGCTAATAAATTTAAAGGTGGAAATATCCGCCTACGATAGCGATACGCTTTTATATTAATGTGAAATATAAAATTGTAGAAAATTCCAATAATAATTCCAAATAAATTAAAAATAATCGCGTCTTATCATGACAAAATTATTCATAAGAGAGCAAAAATAAATCGGACTTTCGGATATGATTTCACGTATCGGACTTTTGCATTAAAGCGCTCTGCAGGAGAACCTAATTATAAATGAATGTACATGTAATAGTAAATAACTTTTTGTACGCATATTTTAATTGTATATATTTGCGGGTTTGCGTGTGGCAGATAAATGTAAATTCTTCCTTCCTGAATATGCAATGTTTCAAAAGCTCGCTCACGCCACCGTTATTTTCTACCATACTTTTTGAGAATGATTGACGAGTTTAAGCGGCGGGAAGCGGCGGGACTCTGAAAAATAATTAGCTGCTCTAATTGACTCCATTATTTACGTGGAAATAACCTAGCCACCCCTGACGTAAAAATTCGAATTACAATGACGGCCTCGAAAGCGAAGAATATCACATAAGCACGCGTAGACGTTCGCAGTTTCGCACACATTCACACGTGGTAGTGGTTGCTAAGGTTGCTCGACTGCTGGAATAATTGAAATTGATCGTTGTGGAAATGCCTCTTCTATATCCTTCCGTTTCGCTCGTTCTCCGCAGTCCTTTTAACTAGCACGTCCGAGAACTATAGGTGTATAAATAACGCTCTACTAATTTTTAAAAGGTTTAAAGCTTTGTGATTAATGCACGTAGCCTCATACTAATAGTACTGTTAAAATATTTATCTTAGGTAACTTTTCTGTTACCTTTCATTTATTTCAATCGCAGTTAATATTGTTACTGTTAACAATATTATAATATATCACCGTACAATACAATAATCATATTAAAACTCTTTAAATATTAACATAACGAAATAGATATACGTATATCTCGTTAAACGCTCAGTTAAAATAAAATAATCCACGTTTTTCTGCAAGAACATTCATTATATCTGGACAAATAGCACGATTTCCCGCACTCTATTAATGGATTACCATTACTGTAAAAGAGAGTACGTCGTAACGACCGTTTCAACAATTCTACACATGCCAGTAATTCAAATGGCGACCACGTTTACAACGGTGATCCCGCTAACCACAGATTTACTGTCACCTACATGGTTTTATCGGACAGAGTGGTCGATACACACTTTATGCTTTTGACCTTTGTTGTAATATGTACACTCCGGTACATTCGTACTTTTTATTGCATTTTTAAAACATGGCGTAAATTATTGCTTCGGATTAGATACCGCTGTTTTGGAATATCAATAGATGCGCGCACATAATATTAAGGTAAATAACGCATGAAATTCAGAAAAAGATAATCACTATTGTGTGTGTGTGTGTGTCTGATCTAAATAGATATTATCAATATTGTCACACACATACACACACACTCGCAAGATAACAAAACGTCACATACATTAAACATTTTTGTTTAAAATAGATAATTTCTAAATATTAGTGATTGCACGTAATAATAAAACAAATATTCGCGTGTCATGTTATTGTGTTCAGATTTGAATACGAAAAGCAAGAAAAATTTCCGGTATAAATAAACGTTGCCGGCACTATCAGGATAATTTCACGCCTTCAAGCTGAGATTTGATCCGGCGTTTTTTTCTGCAGCAAATGCAACTGCCGTCTGTTAAATTGCGGCGAGCCACGAAAAATACGCACGGTCAATCGATTTATTCCCTCATATATTTCAGGATTACGAAAGTCCGAGGTCGGAATCTCCAGGAATATTTACGACCTGACCTGCCCAACGATACATCAAGTGATAAAACCAAGCGAATCGACTTTTTTTTTAATATCGAGCACCGAAGAGTAACACAAATAAAGATTGTGCCAAATCCCAAAATGCACATGACATACGTACATGACCAAAATCGACTATGAAATTATGGTATATATACATTCTATTGAATTCGCGTTTGCATTTGAAGAATATACGCATGCAAAATTGCACGTAAAATTTCACATTAAGGCACATTTTAATTTGCATTTCTATCGATGCGTTAATTGTTATATTATACCGAGAGCGTATATACAATAGAAATGTATAAAACTTTATCAATTAATATATAAAAAAAACACTCGCAGAATTTAATTCTTTTCATGAAAGAATGGAAATATAATTCACGGAATATAAAGGTATATTTATCGTTTTGTAAAAAATATACAGTATTTTGCAGAAAGAAAAAAGAATCTAAATAAAATTATAATCACACCGAATTTCCGTTTAGGGCTTATAATATTTGCAGAGAACTTGTGATTATTGCCTTAATCATGGAATTCTTGAAATGACTATTCTCGTACATCCAAAGTATATCTCCCAATTTAATGGATTATGTAAATGGTTTTACTGTGGCTATAACCCTATATTTCGGACTGGAATGTGTGTATGAAGAAAGAAAATTTAAAATCGCAGAAAATGCATTTATGTCAAAAGATACGTTTGAAAAGATAATCGATATATTAACTAACTCTATATAATTATACGTAATTCAATTAAAAGAATGTTAGATTATATATAAGTTTACTCATTAGGCAAATAATTGTTCCTCACATATTTTTTCAAGTTTAATATTCTCGCGTCCCGTTTTGTATCCCTTTCTATTAAATGGAATTAGTTGCATTTATTTTTTATAACAGTTACTAAATGAAAATGACAAAAATGTTCCGCAAAAAAATTTAAATTTAAAATTGGTCACACGTTTCACAAATCGCTTTTAGCACAAATTTAATTGACGTGAGTCCTGTCATATGATTGAAGCTGATTATTAATTATTCTGCCGCGCCATTTGCAGAATAGCAAAACAAAATAAAAAATTATTGGAAGATGAAGAGGTAAAGCTGGTGAAGGATACTAATTTTCGTCGGCAAATGATTTCTCGCGTAACGATACAAAAGAAAAAAGTGGAACATGCTGAAAATTAATTAGTTATATCTACCAACGAAAGCGGAAAAATCAGAGAAACAAACTTTCATAAAATATATCGAGATAAAAAATAATTGAATTGTCATAAATATAATACATTTATCATATTAATGTACAAAATGCGTAATATTTACATATTTCTTTTACAATTTTTATAATATATAATAAACTCTCATTCTTAAGAAATTATTATTATTAAGAAAATGCTTCTAAAAAACTAACTAAAGTTCATTGCATAGAATTTTTTATATAGCAAATAATTACCAAAAGAAAAGGTTTAACAGATGAAAACGATTCGCCCTTCTTTGAAGAATATATATGAAGATGAAAAACGCAATATTAAATCTTCTTATCTGATCATTCTTTGATATGGAAGGATTTGCGTTTGTTTCTGGACTAAAGAAGTAGGAAATGTTATTTGTTACTAGAATCTATATTTCGTGAAGATATTACCCGCTAGCGCGTCTCTCGCGACAAAAACGAGTCTGCCGAGGACGAGTATAAATTCGATGCAGACTACACCGCGAAAACGGGCCACGAAGTAAGTAAAATATTCGTACACACGACATCCACGGTACATTAGATATAAAGCTCCGAGAGATACAAACGTATTTCCTATAAATCACCATGGAAAAATAAAGCGTGGAAGTGCCGAATAATGAGAGACTTTTTGCAATTCAATGGCTTTATGATTCGCCTGAGGAAAACCAAAAATAATTTTATTAAAAATATCATTTCAAGTGACAATTGTATAACACAATAATATTTTTAAATGATTCAATTGATATTCGTAGAGCAATAAGTAAACGTTAAATTAATATTAAATATTAACATAGTTTATATTCCCTTCGTTTGAAGAAAAAAATAATATAAACGATTTTTTGTATTTATTAATATATATCTCTTTTATGTGTAAGCTTTTGTTTTGTTAAATTATATTTTATCAACAATCGTATTATAAAAAGACATTCGTTGTTGATTGTACAAAAATCACGTTATATCCTTTGTGTTTATTTTTTAAATAAATTCACTTCAAACTGTGTCTAATACTACTGGTTCTCTTACTATTTATCTTGCAGAAAACTCTTAGCTCACAATTTTTAAACCAAACGTAAATAGATAAAGTGCCTATTTCGATCTATTCATTTAAAATAACAATTTATATTAGGGACACATATAACAAAATTATCATTGAAAGATATTCCACATTTATTTCTCTATCACAATTATCCGAATTGACCCCACGTACGCCCACATGTGCCATGAAAGTTTATAGTTTCTAAGCCACCAAGAATAGCCGTGGCAATGAAGAAATACGGGATAGAATCTTGTCAAGAAAAATTTTCCGTAACGGTCGCGCTAACGGAAAGCCGCGTACCTTCATCCGTGACTTCGTAACTCTCTCACGTCTCTATTTTAAGCCATCTCCGTAGCGGACGATCTTTACGATTTCCCGAACTGCGGATCAGATGAGAGTAAAGCTCTGCAACAGTTTTGCAGCTTCTTCTTTATCCTTAGCCGCTCTTTCCTCTGTCGCGCGATTTTGCCTTCGAGCACTTATACGATCCGGTCGTATAAAAGATTACGTAAATCATAAGATTGATTCCGTAAATTTTAGTGAATTCCGTTTCTATAGAATTTAACCCGTAGCGACGATCCGATTTTTTGACGCGTACGAACGACAAGTGACGCGGCCGTAAAAATTTAATTAATATTTTGCGCGCTGTAGAGTAACAAATTTCAATTTGAAAGCGGCTCTTTGATTCTGCATTCGATTACGGAAAACCTTTAGAGAACGAAGGGGTACGCGGAGTGCACAAACAGCTATTGAAGAAAATGGCGGATGAATGGCATATACTCGCAGAATTTTCAGAAAGATCCTTTGTCAAGGAGACCCCGGCATTGTTTGGCGCAAACATCCGCGAAAGGTGGGCGACATCAAAGGCAACACAGATAATTGGTTCGAGCTCTGCCAAAGCGGCGCGGCGCGACAGGTGAAGATTGCGGGATTACGTAGGTGCAGCCCACAAACGCAATCACGAAGGAGAAATTTCGCTCTGGAAACTATCGGTATCGTGTATATGCGTTTATTTATAGGATGTTGCTCTTAAGTGACGCCGAGTATCTGATCCAGCCGGATTTTGAGTAGCGACGGAGCGGTTACAAAAGGATAACCGATGACAAAAATCAATTTCTCTGATCACTCGAGCATTATCTTATTAATTACCGCGTCTTTTCAAAGAATAAATCGAGAAAGTCGAT
This sequence comes from Trachymyrmex septentrionalis, assembly GCF_001594115.1. Lineage (NCBI taxonomy): Eukaryota > Metazoa > Arthropoda > Insecta > Hymenoptera > Formicidae > Trachymyrmex > Trachymyrmex septentrionalis. The sequence goes on from NW_017305611.1 coordinate 2,441,897, forward strand.
AACGGAAGTTTCCTTCACAAGTTCTTTTTCGAAGCAACGTCATCAATTAAACTTTTCTAGCTTAGCTATTGAAGCTCTGAAGGATACGACCCCTTTGAGAAATACGGATATTCAATAAATGGATTGGTGAGCTATATAAAAAAAACTAAATCATAATTAGTGCGATATTCGATCAATATTGAACGATTATGGAAAAAAAAAAATCCAATTCAATTTGGATAAAGATTTTGTGACACAATGAAATTCATTAATGCAATTACAAACATGAAACTCGACATTTTATACCGTTTCTATATCGTGGAAGCTGTTTTTTTTTTCGCATCCGAAAATAGCGGATTATCTGACCAAATCTACGCGAAACGAATTTCTTTTTCTCCTTTTCATCCCCTCTTCGACACTGCGTTACTATCTCGCCAGACTTGACTTTTTCAACAGAACTCCCTAAGTCGCTCGTTCAATCTCAGAAGCCCTATGCCAATCCGACTTGCCTGTCCTCCGAAAACCGCAATAACATTTTTTATGTCCCTCTCTGCCTTTCCCTCTTTTAATTTACATACAATTTCGCAGTGAACTTGTCGTGCTTTATACAACTTCTTTCAGATCCCGGATGTAATCAAAGATCCTGATAAGTAACATTGAAAGAGCTAATATTTAGGTTTAACGTTCGCTAGAATGATTTTCTCATAGAAACGAAAAGGAGAGAAAAACTTAATAAAACAGATATCACATTCCCTACTATTTAATACTTTCCTGTATTCTTCGCCGTTCTTTCTTAAATATTTGTTTGAATAAACCCGTCAAATTGTAATAAGAAATATTTCCTCGAGAATAAAAGAATTTATTCATTATATGTATACAAGAAATATTAACATTTAACAACTTGTCAGATGCAGAACAGTTGAAAGTCTGTCTTAGAAAGGATGAAGTAGCTTTCGAGTATTTGTAAGTCCTACAAACGTTTAAAGGAAAAGAATATCTACATATATTTATCGCTAGAATTTCAGATATGAAAAAAATTCATAAAAAAAAAAAAATCTTTGAATGATACACCGATATGCTTACTATGCAAATAATAATATTTTCGATGCACCAAACGCAATATCAGAATACTCCATGATCCCGTCGCAAACGGAGTGCGGGATGAAATTTTAAGAGAGACAACCGTGCGTCTGTGCCAGATTTCATCAGATTCTCTCTTTCTCTCTATATTCTACAAAAAGGGAGCCATGCTTTATTCGACCCGCCGCACGAAGATTATGGAGGATAGAAGCGGAAAGCAGACGTCTGCTTATTGACAGGTCGTCATTGATTTTCTGCCAAATCGGACGAATCACCGTTCGTCGGCTTAACGAGCTGCCCCGGTGACTTTCGCTGACATCTCTTCACGGTTCACAAAAGCGTCATTTTCCTTCTTTTAGTGCCGTTTGCGAAAATCGCCATTATTTTGATCCTTTGACAGAGTAGATGATAGAGAAGACAATTTGCGAAAAATAACAAAAATAAAATTATACTGCTAAAGGGACGTACACGTATGCTACTGAAATCTTTTCACAGAAAGAAAAGATCAGTTTCTTCAAATCCTATCAATTTTCCTAATATTCATTTTCCATTCTATGTCGTATCAATCATTATACGATTTTAATTATCGTTAAATGGAAATAGGAATAAGTCGTGCAAGCGCATCGACCTAAAATCTCCCAGCATAATGAAATTATTCCCGTGAGAAATGAGGGAGAAGGAGGAACACGTAAAGAAAGTGAAATTACCGTGCCAGGGATGCGCCTATCGGAGATTTCTTACTTTATGGATCAGGTCGCGTACTTCCAGGAAATTTATTCCACGCAGTAAAACCGCCCTCGCTAAAGTCCCGCGCGATGGCAAGTATCCAAGATCGGAAAGTCGTTATTCAGCCCATAAATTAACATCCGCGGTCACTTACATACGATGCATCGTGCTTCTTGAAGAAATTCTCAGCAGATAAGGCAATGATACTGCCTTGCTTATGAAAATATATGATCGCATTATCCGATAGTTAATGATAAAGTTTTCCAGTGCAACGTCAGCTCTTTACATTATACTTATATATTCATCGTAGATATATATTTAAATCGACAATATCATAATGCCTTGCATATGTTAAATACATGTATGAAAATAATGTAAATACAATACATGTATATAATGTAGTATAATCTTTAAAACTTTTTAAGTAAATCTTTTGAACAATAAAATCTCACTCTTATATATAGATTGAAAATTGAGCCACTCTTTTTCAAGCCTGGCTCAATTTTCACTCTCTGGAGTGAAATTCTACTCCAAAGAATTTGAAAGAGTAATATATAATGCGTAAATTCAGATAAATGCATTAAAAAAAATAAGTTTCATGATAAAAATCCTATATTATATGATTGCTATCATTTAACACAATTTTTTATATATAATCGAATAAATTTAGTAGCCTGTACATTAATATTTTACGATAAAAATATTTGGTGCGAAAGTAATGAGCGCGTTTAAAGTCTAATAAAAAATAAACCAAACTCTCATCTCGTATCGACTTGAACGATATTTCTCCAGGATATCATTAACTGCGCAAATGTCTTTCGAAAGTGATGTTGGCAACCATGCTCGAAAGGAATGTATTATCTTTTTGCAATGCAATTTCGTTTCCATATACATAGATCATCAAGGACGAAGCTCACATTGCCGTTTACTTATCTACACTTTGCTTTTATTACCAGACCGTGGATCGTGATAAAAAAAGCACAGACCTGTTTCACTCTCGTATCGGAACGTCATCCTCTCGCCGGCAACTCTCTCGCATTTACTCGAGTAGCATCGTGCTGAACAGATACGCATTTAAATTTATCTTACGTCATTTCATAAAAACGAAAATCGTGTCGCCGAGAATTGTGTCATTAAGACGTGCTTGCCGCAACCGCTTTCTTTTGAGATGCAGCAGCTAATGATAGATGTGCGCACGGAAAGAATAATTTTGTTGAAATGCCTATCTAAAAATGTAGCTATAGATCTGAAAATAATTTTGTTAAACTACCAAAATATCTACGTAGGATGCTCAAGCTGGTTGTTAAATAAATTTTTTGCACATTGGTCATTACCTGTGTTTGAATTTCCAACATAAATAAAATTATTTTCAGAACTGTATCTACCTAAATTTTTAGATATTTTAACAAAACCATTCTTTCCGTTCAATTTAAATAATATCACGTATTATTCTAACTTTAATTAAAAAATGTAATATGTATAAATGATTCTAACATCACTTAAGCGTAAAGCGTTCGCATCCTTAAATATTTCATTTCAACAAGAATTAATTCGCGTTATTTAAAACATACAAACACAGAAAAACTTTATCTTTATTTCTTTCATATTTTTGAAATTTTATATAATTTGCATTACGTATTTCTAATTATTTTGTTTTTTAATTATTAAATTTTTAAAGTAAACTCTAATTTACATGCTAAAAAATTGAATTATTCTCATAATCTTTTTTTCGTACTAATTACATAAATAAACAATTTCTGTTTAATACTTTTAACAAATTTGATTGCTTATTTGAAAAGTGTAATTCCTATGTTTATTAAAATTTTTTAGTTTTAATTAATTAATTCCCAAAATATTAAAATGTATAATAATTGCCAGATATATATGTATATAAAATGAAAAATAATATGTACTAAAAATAATATGTACCAAAAACAAGTTACACAAATTACAGACTACACATTTTTTCAAAAACAGAAAAGCGTAAAAAAAATAACTGACCACGTGTTATTGATTTTTGACAATTTGTTGAGCTTTAAACTGGATTTACTCAAAACTATTTTTTTCCTTTTTTTGAGTTAACTCATTTTCACACAACACTGTCCAATTCATCTCTTTGAACAAAAATTTCTCTGCGTTCTGGAAATAACTGGAATAATCTCGATAGCCTGCCGAAGTGCATCAATGGACAGTGCCGATAACGAAAAATCGTCACCAAATTCCCAGGCGTAGTTTACGGTTTGCCAATTCGAAGGAGGATTAAGCTTTGCGCCAATTTGCATACATATAGTCGATCACTTAGAATGTCGCGATAAAACGTTTCAGTTGCAAGCCGTAAAAAAAAACGATAATTGGTTATCGAGTTCATTGATTTTCGAAAACGTGGAATCGTACTACTACGCGCGCTACCCTGTCATGTTTTTCTTTTCATCCCTACGCGTACATCTCATCATGAAATAAATAAATCCGACGCATTCAGTACATAGCGTCAATCTAAATTCAATTTTCTGGCGGGATCTCGCGAGAGAAGGGTATCCGTAGGGGGGCTGCAAAATGCTAAGAGAAATGGCTTTGGTAGCAGCGATAGTTCCATCCTACAGCAAATACACACGTTTGCAGAAAATTCATCTAGGAAAAGATATGCAGTATAATGTTTACAAATATCATACTATTTTTTAAACCAATTTTTCAATTAAGAACTACAATGCTCAATAAAATAGATTAATTAAAAACAAAAATACCTATAAGGGCTTACAAAGGATGTATATGTAATATCAATTTATTAAGATCATTTATTAAGAATATAACATAAAGTATATCTTTCAATCCAAGTTTTGGATCCTCCTTAATA
>NW_017305611.1:2446632-2452279 GCF_001594115.1 Trachymyrmex septentrionalis
TTTATTATATATATAAGATCATTTATTAAGAATAACATAAAGTATATCTTTCAATCCAAGTTTTGGATCCTCCTTAATACATATAACATTAATAAATGAATTAGATGTCTGATATAATCGTCATAGACTTAATTATGTCAAAGATCTATCTATAAAATTCATTTATCGTTAACTTTATATGTATTAAGAAGAATTCAAAACGTGTATCGAAAGATTTATTGAAATTTATTGATTATTCTATATTATTTATAATATTGTAAATTGACATTACACTGTTATATGAACTCTTATCGGCATTCTTAATTTCAATTGATTTAAATAATTGTTCACACGCTAATATCATTAGAAGTAAGATACAAAGTATCCTTTTATTTTCCAAATAAAAAGATAGCAATAATAAAAATGTATGTCACGAATAAATATCAATTTAAAAAAATAAAATAAAATACCTATGACAGACCGGACGCGTAAATACATACGTTAATCGAAATACCGTATCGTGGTAAATATTGTCCCGTGTCCCGCGGTCTAGAGTTGAATGCAGACATTTCCAATTTTCCAATTTTCACAATATTTCGTGAACCACGAAGACGCATTGGGCTTTAGTACGCCTCCGTTGCAGGGTGAGGCATACCTACGCGAAGTCGGGAAGACCGGTGATGAAACCGTCGTGACCCGGTACGGTCTCTCGAATTTCAGTGGCAATCGAATAACCCGCCGCGAAATCCGTTAAGCAGTTATTAAAGCCCCGTAGAACTTGCTCGTCTCGCGGTGGCTTCCGTGCCCTGCAGAAATTTCAGTTATTTCTAGTAGGACACAAATCCGATTTGGATATCCTGCTAGGAACGCCTAGAATGGCCGCAAGTTAAAAGCGTATGCAAGATGGAACGTTGGTGGTCCGATTCGTCGTAACACGACCGCAGTAACTCTGTTTCGCGAAACATTACATACGCATTCCCGAAGGAACATATTCAGCTTGCGGTTGCAGCATGTTGATTGAGGAAGGATACAGAAGGCGCACGAGAATTGCCGGATACGTGTAATTTATGAGATTAGTGCAGTTGCGAATACTACAAGGATCATGCTATCGAATAAACACTGTACTACAAGATACCTAGATTCAAGTGCATTCCCAGTGTTTTGTCCCAGCTCCCTATTTGAAATATTCTTATCACAAATTTACATAGCATTATATACGTCGCGCTCGGATATCCGATTAATTTTTTTGTTAAGTACTAAGACGTTCACAAACAAAGAAAAGAAGCGATAGGGGATACGATAGAAAAATCTAAAATCTCGGTGATAAAAGATACTATGCGTAAAATGTAACGGAGCGCAAGGAAATGTCTCTGGCAAGAAGAAAAGCCGGATAAAAGGATTCGTACAAACAATAAAACATAGAATCATGGAAAATACTTAACGAGCGCATAAAACGGGAACTCCGTCGTAGACGAACATGAAAGGCAAACAGTGCAAGGAGCGCAGGCGGAGGTGAAGGGTAAAGCAAAGATGAGAAGGAGGGCTGGTTTGTAAGAATAGGTGCAGGTGAAAGCCGATAAATGGAATACGAAAGAAGAAACGGTAGAGAAAGCGAGACGCACCTGGTGCGTCACGAAGCGAGAGAGAGAGAGAGAGAGAGAGAGAGAGAGATTCAGAGCGTACCGGAGTTACAATATAAATGATCCCGTCTGCACCCTCGCGCTCACCCCGAGAGCTCGATCCCGGGCCAGCCTCCATCCCGGCCCATTTACATATCTGTATTATTCAAGCACGACTGTTATTCAATTTCTACGCAACTCGTAAATGCATTATTATTTAATCGAGTCGCACGCCGCTGGGCAAGGCTCGTCATGTGATGCGTCGCACTCGCGTTCGTCGCGCACAAAGGACATGAGACGAGAACAACGAGACACTGAAAAATGTCAGTCAGCGATCTATACGATCTGCGGTAATTCGTCTGCGGTTAATATCAATTATTAACGCGCAATTTATGATCACAATTCTAAATGCATTTAGAGATTTCAGTCATGTCACAATGATTTTCGTGTCAAATTTCATGTAAATATGACTTTGCCATTTCCAGTTCTACGGAAAAATTAATACGGAATTTACATTTACAAACAAGTTGGTATCGTTTCGATCGCTTGGTGTTTTTATGTTGAGTAAATCTTTTACGTTTTTTTTTTTCATCTGTTACATGCGCTTTTATATTTGCCTGACAAAGTTTAAATTTCACTACTAGTGTTAATACAAATATTCAAATATTTTCGAAGCCATATAATCTCAATATATACATTCCCTATAGCTGCGACGAAACGTAAAAATTTCACAAAAATCTCGACTATGTTGACAACGTTCATTACTTCAGCGCCGGATTTTTAACATTGATTTGCATTCATGGTAAAAGCCATTAACTGAGGCAATTTCATGGAATTTAACCTTCAATCATAACTTCATTAACTGCCGCCGGGGGAAAGCTACCATAGGAGCTTATGTAGGGTTAAAGTGCCCCCTGCATATCATTTGTATACCTATAACGCAGCTTCAGATACTGTCGAGAGTAACATTCATCCTCTTGATTATCTTTCTTTCTTTTTAACTGCTGATTCTCCCCACAACCCACAGGGTTTAAAGGACGGAAGAAAGAGAAAAGCCATCGGATATATTTCACATGAATATCTCCCAAGGTATACCCGGACAAGAATAGCGAAGATAAAATATCTACCGCCAATAAAGAAAGGGAAAGGGAGAACGAGGGACAGGGAAAGGCGTGATGAAATGAATGAACTCGTCGAGTACCGCTTTTGCATATTAATGGTTATACGTCGTTAGGGAAGAGGCTATCGTATCACCGACACCGAGGAAAACGACAAAAAAGAGACATTAACGCGATCGTCTCCTCGATACTGAAACACCGCTAAATGTCGGGTTGAAGCACCCTCTGAACGTTCCACTCGATACTTGAATAACTCGAATGCAAACGTTTGTATTTATTCATAAGAAGTCAATAAAAAAATTCTAATTGGTGCATAAAATATTTATTTTTAAATTTATATTACACAAAGTGTAAATAAAAGCTGTAAATAGAAATTGAATAAAAATATAAACATGACAAATACTTAATGGTATACGATCGATTATTCAAGCAAGATTTTTCTCAAAAAGATGTACAAAGTTCACCGAATGTGTATGTACTGAGCAATTAAAAAAATTTAATTTCTTACATCCAACATTTCTTCGAAAAGATAAGTTGTAGATTGTATTGTACTAATTTGAAAAATTAGAATTCTATGTTGGAGACATTAAATCTTGTATAAAACCAACAAATTCAACAAGCAACATTACGCTGGTTTGTTCTGTAAATCGCACAAGGTTACGGCGTAATACAGTACATCACAACTTGATCGAGGAAAGCGGATGTAGCGAGCGATTCTGTCGGAATTACCTCAAGGACCAATGTCCGGGGAGGAGGAAGGGCGTTACGAGAATACAAACATATGGTAGAGCGATCGCTCAAGCAAGCACAGGATGTAAATTTCAACCCTCGCTTTGCTTCAAATCCTCCGTAACGTCGATCTGATTATTGTTCACCCAAGACGGTACAGCAAAGTGAAAAGGATAATTCCACGATGCGAAAAAAAGCATAACAAAATAATCAGTCGAGCTTAATATGCTGTAAAGGATTCAGAGCTGAAGGGATTTACGCTCTAAATGCCAATCTCGCTATTGCTTGTTAACTTCAATTCCTACAATCGGCACGCAACACAACGCGAAGTGTAAGCTGATTGCGAATAATGCATATTTTCCGATAACATCTTCATTCTACCAAACGTAGAAGAGGAGAATCGTCAGAGGGTCGCTTCAGAAGTTGCTCGAAAAAGAATAAAAGTCGGAACAAATGTTGGTAGTACAACTGTTGTTTACCCTGCGTCTTGTACTAAATAATTCTCGTTCGTTCCTATGGCTTCACACCGCTCGGAAGGAAGACGAAGTTTCCACCCCGATAAAAGTTCTTTCATACCTCTCGAAGCCACTTCTCCTCTTCCTCGACATGCAGCCGAGATCCGGCGCCTCCAATCTACGTATTTTAGGTACACGGTACTTTTCCAGGAAATGTCAGAGATGACTTTCTGCCGCATTACGGTAAATAAGGAAAGTTATTATGGCAGTACAAACTCGATGAGTAGGGACAGTGAAAAGATCTATGGAGCTATTTGAGTATTCGGTATATTTACGAAATATAAGAAATCACGCGAGCATCCCTACGAATGGGAAAAGATTTTATGTAATATTTCATTTCACGGAGATATAAATAAAATAGCGATGTTCGTGGTTGAGTTTATTTTACAACGAGTCTTTAAATTAAACATTAATTTCCCTGCGATAACATCGTAGATTCGAGAATACTGACATAACAAGAAAATTCGAAAGCCTCGGCGAAATGCATTAGTTAACCAAATGTGTACCAATAGAATAGAACACAAAAGAAGACTTGTACGATCGCGGCATGCAAATTTCGTCGCTACGCTTCAGACGTTCCGCCAAGACTTTTCAATTCGACCTTCATTCATCAAACCTTCGACTTCGAGCTGAAAAGAACACATGGGCTGACTACACGCGAGCATCCATCACCTATTCGGTCTAACAATTTGGAATCAAGCGGAGAGAAGAGAAAAATCGTGCCAAAGTACAGCACATCTTCCTCTGTTCTCTATTCTCATACTTTGTACCGTATAAGTCGATGAAACGTATACTTTATACATGGCAGCAGTATCGTTCTACTCGCAGACAGACATGAATAAATAAAGCCTTCCGGTATGCTACGAAACCTTTTTGATATTGATCGCGATTATTTATAAATGCTGTTGATGAAGTATCCCTGTCACGGATGACAAATAATCGCTTGTTCCTCTCTCAATCTGACCTCTCTGACCTCCTTTCTGTGAAGTTATCGTAAAGCTATTTTCTTCCTGAATCATTAAAAAGTCCAAACGACAGTTTACTCGAAGAGCATCTAAACGTCCAAGTTATATATCGCGCAGAATTTAGAAAATAAAATTTTTATGGCGACACTTAAATGATAATTTTAAACAAAATCGGTATAATCAGTAAAAGAATTACAACAATAATTAATCAGTTTCACGTATGTATCACATAAATTAAATATATATATTCTAGCAAATCTTATATTTTTCTACAAGGTAAGTTAAGAAAAATTTGTCTTGCGAATCATCCGCCAATTTTCGCGGAGTGCTTTATCAATGTAAAACAAATACTCTATTATGTACAGTGTATGTAAAACTATCAGGATATAACCGAATCGCAAGGTACAGCCATACGGATGCATAAAATATGTGCCGATGCAGTCCAAGCGGAAAAACAACTTCGATGAAGCTAACGCTTCGTATCGACTGATTCCGCTTCCTAAAATCCATACACAACGCATCAGACATCAGAATACATTTATCTCTCTGCAGTTAACTTCTTTGGTTACTACGTCGAATTACCGATATTATTGTAATATCAAACACGATATTTTTATGTATCACAGAATAAAAACAATTAAATAAAAATACAATGATATAAGTTTACAAGGCATTAATCTATTATGTATATATATATTATATACAAGTATATATATATATTA
>NW_017305611.1:2452521-2477460 GCF_001594115.1 Trachymyrmex septentrionalis
TTTTTTACATTAGATATTTATGAGTTGTTCCAATGCACTAAAGTGCACTTAATAAAAATAAATAAAATATGAGATTTTTCTTCGTCCTTCTTCAAAAATTATTTCTCTATAGAAATAAAGAATAACAGGAACTATTTTAAAATCAGTAAAGATTGCGCACGCGATTCTGACGCGTGGACGCGTGGTAAAGATAATGGAGAAGTGCTTTAGACATACTCACGTCGTAAAATAAAACAGTCTGAATGTCGGCTTTTGATGTTTTATATAAAACACCCTCTATAGATGAATACTGCACAATGACTACAGTACGTTGGCAGGACATAAAGAGAGAGAGATTAACATTTAACGACTTTGTCAGCCCGCTGCCATCTATAGAATGAGACGCGCATGACAGTATTGTCATATCGTATAAATTGTGGAATTCAGTGCAACGGATCGTAATTCATGCGATCGTAAACGTTCTTTATTACACCGACATTCGTGGCGAGAAATCAAAACGTATGACGGAAGGAAGTCAAACGCGTAATGTGTAACGAGACATTACTAGTATATTCGTAACGATAAATTTAATAGATTTATACCAATTTTTTATAAGCTAAACAAGTCTCAGAAACACAATTTAAAACGAAATATTATAAAATGACCATTCTATCTTAGTAACACAAATTTCATTACAAAATTCATTAAAAATTATAATTTTTTCTTCTTAAATTATGTTAAAAAAAAAAAAATTTTAATTGTGAAAAAGACTCCGATTTGTTACACTTTACGTACCTCAATCCGAATGAAGTATTTAATAACAGTGGCAATTTTTGTAGAATAAAATAATTTACGTTGTAAATTAAAACATAGAGAAGTTTTAAAATGCAACAATTATCTTCTTTCATTAAAATAAGCACTTGTTTGTAAAAGTATAACATTAAAATTAAAAGATTTTAAACGTTTATGACAGCTATTATTGTAGTGGTAATATACAGAGATAAATACATGGCGAGCTCGAATCGTCGCGAAATCTCAGCACTGAATAGCGTAGTTATTCACACATAAATTAGGCGCGTGAAATGAATACCAACGGCGCGTTTAATTAAATTTGTGTCGTGATATATGCGCCAGTTATTACAAATCGTCCTTGCTAAAGCCTCCAATAAATTCGTATATTTAATATATCTTTCTTCTCTCGTGATGCTTTCTTAACAAAAAAAAATGTAGAAAAAAGGCAATTATTAGTACACTTTCGTGCACGTTCAAGTTTTTCTTCCAAAATATTGAGCAAACTTTATAATTCAATAAATCAGCAGTCGTAACGAACTCTCCTTCGTAAAGGAAGGAAAACAGCTCATTACTTCCATGCTTTAACTTAATAACAGACTTTGCTCTTTATAATTAGGCGGACGTAAAGCAGGAGACTACTCTTTTCTCACAGGGTATATATGCAGACAGGATATAAGTTTCTCGATAGACTGAAGTTGTACTGGCAATCCTCAAGAGAGTAAAAAATGTTAACAACCCGTGCTTTTAAAGAATTTAAAGTACTAAATTTTAAATCCATCGCGAATGAGTTGCTAATAATTGTCAATACATATTTTATTTCCTATCCAGTTAATATATACTCGTATTGTAACGTATATTGTCACAAATTTTATTTATATGATCTTAAGAACATTATTAAGAAATATTTATGTTTATTATCAAAAATATAAAATTAAAAATAAAATAACTCACCACCCAGATCTGCAAAGAAGATTTCGCGAAGAGCTAGAAATTCTTCCTCGGGAAGTATATCCACTTTTCCGAAACAGTCATTCTCGGGCCAGATTTCTCTGTAACATAATTTTATTCAAATATCTATTTTTAATATTCTTGAGTAAATTATTGATAATTACATTAATAAGTTATAGTTATTAATATAATTACATTAATAATAACTATAATGTAAGAGAAGCTTGGCAACAACTTAAAAGCATGGTACGTTACGCCATCATAAACAGTTTACTAGCTCTAAAGTTCAGCAATGTAAATTCTCATATATATATATATAAAACTAATTACAAACTGCACAAACTTTATATTTCATAAAAGGTTCGATATATTAAATATTGAAAATTATTTGTAGTTGAATCTTTTTACCATGGACCGCGCGAGATGAAAACATTAATTATTTTGTAATATTATATTGATAACATTATATGAAATCACATTTTTTAAATCAGATAAAATTCTTTGTAAAAAGTTGTAACACTTTTTCTAAATTACAATATCATCAAAAGTTCCATATTCATAAAAAATTTCTAATCCTATAAATAATGTATGGAATAATAAATTCATAAATTCTCAATAATCTTGATATGATTAAATAAAAGAAATTCATTATCTGAAAATATACGACTAAGGAAGATTTGGTGCAGAGTAGCAACGCGATGAGAAGTCCAAGTGGCAAACTCAATGAGTCTCATAGAAGGTTCCTTTGAGCATGAGAGCCTCACCACGATCTACACCAACATCGGACTCCTTGCGTCAAGTGCTCACACCCAACCCTTATTCTTCGTCGACCCACCTATCTACGCTATCTACACTATCGTTGATACTGACACATATGCATCTCCTTTACAAAGTATCTGTGTATCTTAGGGCCACAAAGCGGAAAGTGCCACCGCCATCGTTGGACGAGGAAATAGAGAAGAGGCACGTAAGAAAGAAGAAAGACTTTCGAAGATAAAAATAGCAACGAAGCAAGCCAATATATATATATATTTAAATTTTGTTAAATTTATCATTAAAATTTACCACGACATGCATTTGCGATTCAGAAATTTTGCAAAATTCACTAACTACAAAATTGATAAAAATTGAGTTATATGACCTCACATATACTAAAAAAAAAATAATATAATTCTCTCCAAATAAGACTTTTAATAATTTTATTTTTTGTATAAAATATTTTTTATTTTACTTTGTATAATATAACTGTTTCAGTACTTATTTCCAATCTCTCATAGTTTACAAATCATTGGTCCCTCTACACACTTTTATTTAAAAAAAATTACATCCAAGACATATAAAAGCTGGCTTAGTTGTAAGGGTGTAAGACACCCTATATACTTTATGAGAATTCAGAAAAAAGAAAACAGATGGTCATGTGCGAACGTGACTAGGAAACAAAGGTAAAGTCACGTTTTCAGGAACGCTCCGAAGAAAGGTGTAGCTAATGCTGGAACACTTTTAACCTTACATTACACAATGGTATGATTCTCAAATATCACTTCATTCGTTTTAAATGTATACTGAAAACATTTATTTACAATTTTTTAATTATATATAAAAAATATATACAGCTTCACTGTAAAAAACTATTCTCATGAGAAAAGAACTTTGTGCTGTTATACAATTTCTAATTTATTTATCATATAAAATTTTTTTTTTTAATAATTGAGAATTATTTTCTTGCAAACTTAAATATCTATAAAATTTTTTGTCAATATATTTTATTAAATATCTCTGTAAGTATGTATTGGCAAATATATAAAGATTATAAGATTATTAAGATTGTTACGATAGAGAAAGAGAGAGAGAGAGAGAGAGAGAGAGAGAGAGAAATTATAATTATTATTATTCAATTCCAGTTTTAAATACATCGAATCAAGTATTATAAACTACAAAAATTTGCAGCCACATAGTAACAACGGTTTTGTTAAAGTATTCAAAAAGCTAAAAGCAGATTTAAACATAATTTTGTTGAATCATCAAAATAATAACGCTCAAGCATGATAAGCAACGTTGCAAAAACATTTTAACTTTATCTTAGCTTGAACATTCTACATAATTATTTGGATGGTCCAATAAAATTATTTTTATCTCTGTATATGTAGTTAAATTTTTAGCTAATTCAGCAAGATCTTTCCGTGAAAAGATTATAACTATGAAAAAATTCTACAGGTGATTAAACTCAATATTTGCATATTCAAACAGAAAAGAGATAAGGAATCACAAACTATAAAGAGTACAATAAAAATTATAATATTACGATGATGGATTTCTTTATCAATACTTTTGCACTGTAATCATATAGCTTTCAGTTGTAAAAATAACAATGGCGATAAAAATCTTTTCTTCTTCCTTCCATTGTCATAGAATTGCGCGATTGATAATGAAAATCGTTTCTACTTTACTTCGTCCTAATAGAGCTGGAGTCGCATTAAAATCCAGAGAATTGGATTTGGTCACTTGACATGAAATCGCACTTAGTTGCAATTGTACTATATAAAAGCGAAGCGTATGGACGATTCTAACGCGGATACGTATGCACATAGAACGCGTTTCGTTTTATGCGTATACACGCGACACACATCTATACGTTTTACAATATACGACTCGGATTGAAATCAAGTTCGGACATGATCCATCCACGTTTACACGCGAGCAAACACGTAATCCATATAGTGCACATTAGTCGAGTCGTAGCTAGCGTACAAAACACTAAAAATAAAGTAAAATCTAGGACAAAAACCATTATAAAATTCGACTGTAGTTGATTCTTTTGATTTCAGTTATATTGAATATATATTAAATTAATTGAGTCTATATAATAATTAAAGCGTCTATTTTTGACTAAGTAGTAATACCAACTTGAAATTAGAAAAATATATTTTCTCACTACTGATTTACATTATTAAAACTTAATTATAAAAAAATATTCATTAATTTTTATAATTGCCATTTGGATAAGAAATTCAGTCTTATCGTTTCATACACTAATCACGAGTCGCGCTGTATAACGCATTTTAGATTCGCAGGTCAAGAGAGTCCGGTCCACTTTCGGAAAGCTTTCCGAAATTTTCTTCGCTGAAGATGAATCCAATAAGCTGACGCAAAAGAAGAGGACGCAAAAGAAGAGGAAGGATGCTGTCCCCGAAGCGGAAGAAGTGGCTCGTACGACGCTGGTGCTGGCTGCTGGCTGCTGGCTTCCTGAATAGAAATTCAGCAGCATACAATCCCCATTATCCCTCGATTTGAAGTTCCGCGACAATGGAATCTCTCAGACGCGCCGCGCCGTGCCCGTCGTCGTCATCGTCGTCGTCGTCGCCGGCGTCGTCGTCGTCGTCCTCCGACTCAGCGTTCCGACATACAAGCCGATACCGCTTTGCCAGACATGAAATAGATAATTTCGACACGTCCATTTTCATGCTTGGCAAAGACTCAAAGTGATGAATCAGCCTTCGGACTTGGATATTAAATTGTCACAGAGAAGCACTTACATGTATTTACATTATCATACTTCTTACAAGTTCTCTTTAAGGATTCTCTCCAAGATTTCTCCCTACAGATATTCTTCTCTTTTTTTTTTATTATCCTCCTAACTGTACGCAAGAAGACAAAGTTATTCTAGAAACATATTTCCAATGTTCTTAAATAAACTAGATTTTGTTTCAACATATTAATCATATCCTAAAATATATAGTGAAAGGAAATTTCAAGCTTCGCAAACAATGAAATCATTACTGCACTGCGATTAGATATAAAGAAAATGATAAATTGAAGCAGATTTTTTTTTCATAGTAAGTCGTAATCATCTTACGCAATTCGTAAGTTAAAATCACTGTACGGGTTGGAGAGTCGCAGACGGTGCAAATGGAAAATTAGAGGGCTAAAACCAGTAGCCAGACGACGGAGTATTTGCTAGGCAAACGAAACACGATTACCAGAAGCACTATCGTAACCGAGAAACGAAGACGTGTACGCGAAGAGAATAGGGGGTATTACACTGTTTGTCTTACGTACCTACGTATTACCGTAAATGCCTTATTAACAATATTGTCTGCGCCTAGGCGTAGTCTATGTATGGCCGTAGCCAACAGTCTGCTACTTTTATCCCCTTGTGTGCACAAGGTCGGCATGGTCCTACAGACTACCATTGTGTACCGGCCATAGTAAACATTACCCCCATAAAATGGACGACGGAATACTACGTACAATCTCCTAAAGTAGTTCGCAGCGATGATATCACGTAAAGAAAAATCGCGGAAGGGACTATAATTTCATAGTTTTATGATAGAGGAAGGCAGTGACGATAAACCCGACTTTTATCCCCGCGGTTATATCACGGCACTCCAATCTGATAGAACTAATAAAGTTAAAGATTAATGGTACAACGCCTTGTATCCGGTATCCTCAATTAAAACTAACGTCTTAGCGCACAACGGTTATTTTTAAATGTCACTGACGAGATAATTTCAGATTGTGAAATTTAGATGATAAATTAGTTATTTTCTTTATATTTATTGAGTCATTCTGTATAAAGAAAATTTAAGACATACACGATCTATATACGCGTTTATAGCGTAAAAGCGAAAATGCTTTGAGACAAGCCGCGTAAAGAATCTATTTACACGTCGACGGAGTTTATCAGCGAAGGGTATATCGAATCTCGCAGAAAAGCATCGAGGCAGCGATTAAGCCTTAGAGGGAGAAGGGTTGGCGAGGTAGAACGCAGAAACAAGTTGACGGAGGGACATGACTCATAGGCACATTTAGAGCTGGAACACTTCAAAGAGTTGGTTGGGTACCGGTTCACCCCGATGAACCGGTGTATACCGACGCGTTACAAGAGCGCGGTAGATCCCTTTCAGATTTAATGTAATGTAAATATCTGCGGCAGTGCAAACGCTTGGCTTTTCGCCAGTTAATTGGCCGTGTGACTGGTCGGTGCACAAAGCCAAAAAAAATCTCAAATAGCTCAATAAGCGTAATTAATATATTACAGGAATTATGATCAAGTCTAACGAAAATCACAAGAGAGTAATAAGTTTTTCATCAACCATTTTTTTATAGAACATTTTTTAAGAATTAATTTTTTTAATAAAAATAGTAAGATAATAAACGAACTTGGTTAAGTATATCATATGATTTTATATATACAATACTTATAAATAATTCAAGAAAATATTATAAATAACATGAAAAAAAGAATAAACCGAATCATAACTTTTGTTATGTAATCAGAAAGTATATTAATATATACGCGTATTTACGTCATTATTATATTACTATCTCTATTTTACTTTTATTTATGTTATATTTCGTATATACTATATACGCGCTTGGCTCAAAGGATCCAAAATTCATCAAGTTTACGTGAATAAATCCCATGTTCTTACTGACCCTCTAACCCTAACATAATGAACGCCTTTGTTTGACAAAACAAAGCCTGCACAATCCCCGTAATTAACTGACTTACCTCGAAAATATATCTTTTGTAATCGAAAACTGTTAAATTCCCTTACAAAAATATAAGCGTTATAAATGTATAAAAAGATAAAAAAACAAAGATATTTCTATTAATATATTGTTAAAAAATAACGTGAATTAAAAATTAAAAAATCCAGAGATAGGAAATAGAAGATTTTTTTATCACGACTAAATTAAAAATTCCATAAAAATTTACATATGTATTAATCATCTAGAACATAAATTACGATGTTGCAAGCGAGATATTATAATTATATACAATATTTTAATGCAAGTAATCTGTCGCATTTCAATTAAACAAAGTAACAGAGATGTCGTTACTTTGTAACTCACTCGTCGCATTGCATGACAATGGTTTAGGTGCAAAACTGATTCTCAAAATAAACAACAATGAACAACATTGCCATCGCTTCAGCACGAGTTTCATGACAACGAGCTACTTTCTAGAAATCACTTCTCAAAATAAACAAATCTCTTACCTTGCTGCACGTAGAAGACCAACTGCCTGTTCCAAGTTTCTTTGTCGCATTAATTTCTGAATTCTCTTCATAGCGTTCGTTCTACAATCAGAACAAAAAAGAAATCGTAGACAAGTATATATTTTCAATCATTTCAACAAATACATCAATAATAAATGTAAATATTATTCTACTTAACTATTAATGTTAACACGTACTTTTGATCGTCGATAGGCATGTCTAAGGTTGCGTCAAACGGCACTACTACAGGTATAACGGCATCGCGCATAACAGCAGATAATTCGGGACCAATAATATCCCAACGTTCTTCCAAAGTAGGAGCTGTAGTTACGTTTTCCTGAGTAGACTCTGGTTAAAAGAAATTAAACAATTTTATACGTGCATATCAAATTTTATTTAATATTATTTTTAAATTCTTCTAAACAATACAAAAACAAATCTTACTTTTTCCCTTTTTAGCTTTTTTTCTCTTTAACTTTATTTTTTGAACTACGAGATGTCGCTGGCCTTTCCGACAGTAATGTTCAAGCATTTTCAGAAATGTATGAATAGTTGTGATAAGATCCACTAAGTACTGCCTAAAAGATAAGCATATTCATGTAATTACATTGTTTTAAGCCGATGGTAAACTTAAACCGCTTTCCTTCCTTCCTTGTGACAAGAAATTAATTCAATCCTGCTACTCGCGCATTAATTTGTCAATTTAGTTCCGGCAACGCGCGCTACCGCCATCAAAGCTAAAGTTTGACGGAGCCGTCGTCCTGTTTTCGTCAGCGTCCCTGTAATGTCAAAGTAGCAGCAATGTGGCATTGCGGTACGTCGCGCCACCCTTACATTTCCGTCGTGGAAATCCGCGCAAAACCCGTCAAACTCGTAGCAAGTTGAACGCCCACCGCCTTTTCCCATTTCGCCGGCCGGAAGGTCGATAAAAGTTGTTTATTCCGCCGAGGAACCGTAGAAGGGAGGAAGAAACCGGGTGGGTGCGAGCTACCGAGACCAGCCGCCGAAGAAGAGAAATAGTCGAAAAGGAACAGCATCGGAGGGAGCCAGAGTGGCTTCCTGGCTGGTCGAACCGATTGATCCGAAAGTGAATCAATCTGTCTGCGGTAGATAAAACTTTCGGTAAAGAGTTCTCTCTTTCTCTCTCTCTCTCTCTCTCTCTCTCTCTCTCTCTCTCTCTCTCTCTCTCTCTCTCCTCTCTCCATGACGCGAATTTGCTCGGTAGAGACGTGCATTGTTCAGCGTAGGATGACGCGTCGCATAACTTTTTGTGATATCTGCATCACGTTACTACAGCCTGCTAAAAATTCACGAGAAATTTGCGAGGGATTCATGAAGGATTAGCGACTTATTCTGCCAAATTAAAAGGGGAATGACTGACAATTAAAAATAATAAAAGCATAACTATGAAATCAATTTTTTTTCCTTTTAATAATTTTTTTTCCCTTCGTAATTTCTATTAGTTTCTTTTTAAAATGTTTCAAGCCACTTTCAATTTTTTACTTTTGTAGTAATCAAAACGATAAAATTACACAATTTATTTATGCGACGTTTACAATCTATTTTTGCGATAATAATAATAATGATGACGAAGTTCTATTAACTCACCGTGACATTTTAACTTCATCGAAGCACAAAAGCTGAGAGAGTATCGTTTCCCGATATTCCGGGACATAAAAGATATTGCTTTTAATTATCTTGCTAGATTCCCTAACACCATCATCGCTATTCTTATCCATTGCCATAAGAGTGTTAAGAAGTTCCTAAAACGTGAGATGTATTTTTGTTAGCTTCTTCAAATATTCATTTACGTTAATACTAATTATCATAAAATTCCTACCTGATACGCCTTTAATGCCAAATGTAATCTACGAGACCAAAGTGGTATCTTTTTTTTATCGACTATTATCATCTCATAATATTGGTCCATTTGTCTTTGCACTAAATAAAACACTTCTGTAGATATAGTTTCGCTAGATAGTAAAATAAATCATTTTTTAACGTACTTTTTCGGGAACTTACGATTAATAATACAAAATATTCAAATTTTTTAAATGTGCAAAGAATATATAAAATAAAAATAACTTTTTTTTCTAGTTTTATGATTGTAACAAAAATCGATACCAGTGAATCAATCTGCCAATAAAATTTGATCCAACAAAAATGGAGGATTATATACATTGGCGTATATCGTAGCTAACGAATTGTAAACAAAATACGAACTATATAACATACATACATTGTTTAATCAAGAAATGTGTAAATATATGTATAGGATCAGTACAGATCTAGCTTAATAAATAAATTTTAACAAACCTTTGATACAAAAAAATAATTTAAATAAATGTTTATCATTTCAAAAAAATTATATTAATATAGACATTCTATGACATTTAATTCCATTCAAAATCGTTGTAAAAATTATTCTATGACATAAAGTTAGATGGTTCAGCCTGTTCGCGCGGACGCTGGAGAATTTTCTTTCTAGACAAGATCCGAAAGAAAGCGACGATGCGTAAAACGAGTTCGTAAACTGTCTCGCTTTCTGCCTCTTTAGCCGAGGTATGCGACAATGTAGACTACACTATGAGAAACTTAAAGCGCGAAGATTTACCTTACATATTTCACTTGAAACTTGTAATGTCGATTGAACTCCATGAAGAAACGTAAGACCCACAGATAGACAGCTGCTTCCACTGCTTGGCCATGAGGGTCATTGATGAAGCAAGATCGAGTGAATTTCATCACGGGGTTGTAAGCTCCGCTTAGAAATTCTACACAAAATTCTTTTAGAAAGAGCCGTACGCTGAGGACAGACGTGCGTTCTTCCTTGGCGTCTTGCAGGCTCATTTTATCTCTGCGTCGCTTCACTCTTTTCTGTTGAAAAAGATATGTGCCTTCTATTCATACTCGACAATTTCGTTCAAATAAAACTCGAATATAACACACAATAAGGAGCCATAATCTCAAAAAATATCACATACAAAAATACTAAGAAAATCTGTAATATACGTAACGCATACTATAGTATTCTTGAATATTTTTGTATGCAATATTTTTCAAGAATACGAACTCTGAGCTATCTCTACATTGTCGGAAACAGAAAGACAGGGAAAGGTTACAAATTAGTAATCAACTTGCAAAATTTACCTTATCGTGACCAAATTCCACTGCTTCAATTTTTTGATACGGTTTATGGCATATCATTTGATTTTCTCCGATAGCTTTCATATTTTGCACGACATAAGTACCGCCGAATCGTGAGTGTCTAATTAATAAAATAAAAATATAATATCAGAAATTGAAGTTATTCATAAAATAAAATATATTTTTGAACTTTTTAAATGTAAACATAACGTGTAATAGAATATGATATACAACGTCGGAAGAATAATATGTACGATTCAAATAAAGATTGGATTTCTTGTTTAGCTTTCGCGTCTCCCTTCTTTATCGTCTCTACGAATTGAGAAGCGAGTATAATGCGGTCCTTTGCTACTAAAAAGAGAACTGGTCATTCGAATTCAATTTCAGCCATGATTCCATGAGCAAAAATCAAGATTCAATCAATAGAATAGAGAGCAGCTGTCAACAACAGATAGTTTCCTAAATGACGAAGACGCGAACCCTATCCATTTTCTTATACTTTTTTTCTTACGAGAGAAGTTCATGTCCATCATTCTTCTCTATTTAAACAAATAGCTAAATTTTCGAAAAGTTTATCGATGGCATAATCACAAATAAAATTCAAAATAATTTTAAATTTGCATTTAGCTATGTAAAAACATTACGAATTTAAAAAAAAACAATCTCAAATATTAAAATACTTCCTGTACAAAAATGTACATATGTATAATGTGTGTGTGTGTGTGTGTGTGTGTGTGTGTGTGTGTGTGTGTGTGCGCACACAATATGTGAGAATATTGTGGAAACACAATAAATAAAAATACGGCGAGCACGTACACTAGCTGCTATCCAATTTTGTTCCTATGTTTACTATTGCTATCAAAAAGAGATCTGTGTTCGTGACACAGCTAGGCGCTGCTTTATCGTTTTCCGATCAAATTATCTTTCCATCGATCGATTGAGAACACGCGGAAGGCGGAGAGATCTTTTCACCGCATCCAGTCCCTTTCAACTCGTAAAAAGCCTTTCGCGAAGACGTGGATGCGCGCATTCACAGGCTTCTGGAACGCGCTCGTTACAAGAATACGGCTCGCTTCTCTCCAACAAGTGGATAAAAGCTTCTATTCATGCTTCGGGTGGTCCTACCTTAAAAACTAGGTCATATTCATTATACGCATATCGTATCGCGAACACACGGTAACTCCCAAAGGCATCCGTCAAGTAGCAATCGGCGCCTTTTAGTCATCCCTTTTTTACGATCACAGGCTTTTAGCTGTGGCCGCTCATTAAAGTGATAATTACGCGGTAGCTATTCGCATTAAATGCATTCTCCCGTGTATCACAGTGAAAACGTACGGATAATAAAGCTAATGTATGAATAGAACTGAATTAAGTTCACAAACGTTGTTATGACAAGACGTTGTCATATTAAATAAATAAAATTAGAAGTACATATTTAAAAAAGGCAAATTTAATTCGAATATCATTAATTTTTAACGAATTTTTTTCAAGTAAAACAAATTTTTAAGTAAACATGTGTCGTATAAATCCTATTTATTTCATAACTACATTTGTATTGTTTTATATTAAAGAAATTATTTTAAATTAATTAGAGAAAAATTAATTTACACAATATATCTCTCTTTTTTTCTTGATTTTTAATTATTATTTAATTTATAGCACAAGTAAAACAAATGTAATTTTGTTTTTAACATTGTATAGATAGTATACAGAATAGTATCCCAGAATTCGTGTATATAAAATACATAACGCAATTCTTTGTGCTAGATATCATGCATAGTCATTATAAAAATCTTTAAAAGAAATAATAAAACAGCGTATATAAGTCCAGTGTAATGTCTCTGATTCATGCGTACCTTATTGTTAAAGCGCTCATTTGTGAGTTTTAAATTACTCTCATTTAAAAATAACTACTTGGATGTAATTTAGTGGAAAAGTGTTTCTTTTGACACAAAGAATCGCAATGTATTGTACATACGCATAAATTCTGTAGAACACTCAATTACTCATATTATTTTATCGATAAATTTTAATAATTTTTTTATTTATAAATAATAATACATATAAACTCACCTTGACCCAGCGTACTTTTTTACTTTGTAAATTTTTTCACGTAGCTCTTTTTGTCGCAAGGCTACGAGACTAGCCTCGTCATTTTCTCTTTCAGCGGTGCTACGTTGCAATCCAGATGCAGCCAACAAACTTGCATTTTGCTCACGTAACATTAAAGATATAATCTAGCAAAGTATGAAAATATTATTTACGAATAACAAGTTCACGAATAATAAACAATAAGTTCTTAGTAACAGTATTTTTATAGAATTATGTTGAAATAAAATATATAAATAAAATATAAAAATTAGATAAATATAACTAATGTGCTGTATATACCTCTAAAATTTGCATGTGGTATTGTTGTTCATTCTTGTTACTAACAATAAATAATATAATATCCACTATACCAGATGCATGAAATGCAAATAATAGCTACAAAAAAAATTTATGTATGCCACTTAAAACAATATTCGATGTAACATATTTAAAGAATAAAAAAATTTGAATGTTGACATAATTCACCTCATCATGAACAGTGGCATCATTATCAGCTCTTTTATCATTGTCATTAGGTGGCACTTGCAATACATTTCTAATAAAAGCAAGAATTCTTTCAATTGTTAATTCGTTTTCTTCTTCTCTTTCTTTACTATCCTAAAAAGTAAAAATTATCTTAAAACACTGATAAAATCTGTGTGCATTACAAGGACATAAAATTTCTCCACTTACAATGTTAAATAGAGTCCCCAAACGACCAGCCACTGCCAACCACACATTCTCATCGGTTAACGCTGCTTTATACTCTTGTAAATATGTAACAATTTGTTGATAGAAACTACGCATTGTTTTTTCAGTAGGTATCTGTTCATTGTAAATTACAAACGCAGAGCTTGTCAAATTAATAAGTAATCTGTTTAAAAGAAATAGATAAATAACATATTGTTATGTTCTTACATAAAGTATGGGAGTTATGGTTCATATATTGAATATATTTATTCAACTCTACTTGTGAGTAATAACGTTCAATATATTCAACTCTACTTGTGAGTCATAACGTTCAATATATTTAACTCTATTTGTACACTAACACGTACCGCAACAAAACATCCCAAAGTTCAATATTTTTAACATGATGTATAAGAATCTTTACAAGATCTGTCTGAAGTAATCTTGTTTGTCCAAGAAAGCGTCTTATAGTATGTGTATCGTCATCTCTTTTAAGATATCTGATAAGATCCTTTATAACTTCTATTAAAAAATTGATATACTATTAAATATTTTATCTCACTTTAATATGTCATTTCAAAACAAATCAAAGTAAATCTTTACCTAAGCAATTCTTGTCTAAATGGTAAGTAGTTCCATCATAATATCCAATTGCAGCACAAGTGGCAGTGAGTTCAGCAGAAAGATAATCTAGCATTGCCATGCTTGGGCAATATAAACTGCAAAAATTTCAGTATGTAATATTTATCTCTAAAGCTCAATTAAGAGATCATATCGAGTAATTTTTATGTGTACGACTACAGTAACTGTTGTGAATAACAATGACACACATTATTTCTTTTTTAATTTCGTTAGTCTACTCCTTTTTTATTTAAAATAACAATATCCAGTAAATATATATTTAAAAATAGAAAAAACGTATTTAAATTGACATTCTTAACATCTCTCAATGAGAAATTAAAATATAAAAGTTGTTACTAATCTTTTTTCAAATACACGGCTCCTTTAAGAATATCACTTCACAAAAAGCACTGACAACAGCCAAGTTTCTTTTCCCCCAAATTAACGATACGGCTTTTGTTCCAAACACTCAATTTAATGACGACAACAGATCCTTTATACTTACCTTGCGAAATGTCCAACACCGGTGACGATGTCACATCAAATTGTAGGTTATGTCGCGACGCGGGAAGAAATAAGCGCGCGTAAAGTAAGCACTCCGCACTTCTCGTAACGAGACATACACATACACTCGAAACTCCAACACAAAACTCGTCACGAGTGTGAAGCTGTCACTGACTTTCGTACTTCTCTAAGAAAATCGAAACAATCACACGCGACGCATCTCGCCGAACGCAACAGGTGAGGAAGGAGAAAAGCGCGCGAATCAAGCAGACGCCAACTTCATTCGGTCACATGATCGGTCGATCGCCCGTGCTCGGCAGGGCTCGGCTCTTTACGCCTCAGTTCAGACCGAAGCGGTTGCAACACGGCGGTGGTCGGCTTGTAGTTGAACGGCGCGACGGAGCGCCAGGTAAATTACTGAATTATTGTTATTTATTTCATTGTTCATTACGTCCCTTCGTCACTTTTCGTGATTGAACGAGGCAGACATAACGTACGTCTGGCATGAGGAAACAGAAGTAAGAATGCACGAAAATGCGTAAAGAATGTATGACGCAGTGCTTCAGTATCGCAAAATGGCGGGTAACATTTCGCCCAATATTTCAGAATGACGCGCCAAAGTAGTAATTATTTCAGGCTGGTATTTTTAATTTGTTTTTATTTTAAAACCGTTCTTAAGTAATGTTTTAAGATACTAATCTTAAAATTCTGTGTCCCAAGACTTCTTGAGACGGTCTTAAATATATAAGAATCGACTAGAAAACAGACTTTAATATCGCGCTATGTTTTACGTATTTATAGTTTATACATATTTATTCTCGTCAAGTGCTGAAACGATTCTGCAGAAATGTCGAAATATTAATAGATCTCGTACTTTCGCGATAGCTGAAAATTTCCAGAAATTACATGTTCTATTTTCTGAACGTGAATAGAAAGCGAGAGCTCATCTTTTAACCAACAGGTTTTAGCGGAGAGTTTTTGGATTTAGATTATAATTATTGTACATCAGAACCGAGAACGTAATATAACGGTCAAATTTCGGAAGGATCGTTTCAAGACGAACGTAGGAAAAAAAGAGAGATAACAAAGCGTCCGTTATCGTGTTTGTGTTTAAGATTTTTCGATTACGCTACGTTTGCAGCGCGGAAGGTCGCACGGGACGTCCATTATGTCGTCGTAATACGAAGCAGCGCTTTCAGCGAGCAATCTGCTGATAGACGTCGTCCGCAAAGGAGGAAAATAAAGCCATAAATCCAATTTCGTTGCGCAGCAGGGACGAGAAGGGATGTAACCGAGGGATGGATGGACGGACAGGCCGAGCGGTTGAGCGAGGAGACCAGAGGAGACGACAGGCGAGGTCGGGTAAGTACAAGAGATACAAGAGATCGAGTATTACAGACTATAGAGTTCGAGGGACAGACGACGGTCAGAAAATAGCGGGCTGTGAAGGGAAAAGGGGGTGACACACACGAGGTGCCGACGCGTTTGATGGTCGTAGCACGAACATTCGACGGTTAATCGATATCATCCAAGGTATCCGGGTCATCGGGTTATCGGCCAGTCGTCCGCACCTGTCCGCTTATTTCGTCAGCGCCGTGTCAGTGTTCTATGACAGCACGCTCTATACATTTTACGCTTTGTGACGCGCACGCGGCGGTTTTTTCGCCCGGGACGCCCGGAAAATTGCCGTCGGGCTGCTCTTTTCAAATCGATTCGCGTACACGCGCGTCGACACACTGCGTGATTTGATACTTTTTTTTCTCTCTGTCTGTACGCAACGGTAGAATCCATTCCGAACGATATCTAATTCACACGTAATCTCTAATACAAAATAACTGAAATATGAGAATTGCATATAAAATGTTACGTAAAATGTTTCATCACGCAATGCGAATTTTGCATTTTAATCTGTGTATCGCGCATTAAAAAACCAATCGGTGCAATATGCAGTTATGTACATATATAAGATTATTTATGTTTGAAAAATCCCATGGTCGTTACATTATTAAATTAATTAAATCGAAAATTAAGTAATAATAAAATTCGTTATTATATTTGTTTATATCTTTTTCTCTCTCTCGACCTTTCTCGTGAGTTGAAAAAATCCAAAAATTTACAAAATATGTTAAAATAACAAGAGAATAAATGTTGCGATTGATGTGACGTGATTTTATGAAACGATAATCAGCTCTCTTTGAAGTTGGAGAATACAATTGGGAATAATTGACATGTTTTGCGGTTCGCTGTATAAACAGGGATGTTTGGTCGCAAGCTCGTACGATTTTTGATGCGGTTATATTAACGTTCAGTAAATGCAAAAATTTTAAGTTAGATATATTTATCGCGAAAATTACGTGTGCGTCGATAGCGACCAAACCGCTTTTATACGTCACGTTAATGAGCAATAACGTCTATAGCGTTGGTTTGTGAAACACAAAATTGTGTGGTGTGGTGGTGAAGGCATTTATTGTTTATCCAAAGCATTGTTTCGACGTTAAACGCAATTGCTATTTCATCTATATAGCAAATGATTTCTCATTACAGGAAACAACAGACATTGGATTATAGATTATTTCAATTGTATGCTCTACTAAATTTATTACGCATTGAATATACACTCGATGCATCGAAAAAATTTCAAAGTAATTTTTATCAAGGATTGCATTCCTTAGAAAATTTGATATGAATTTTTTTACTTATGTAACAATTAAAAAAAATTTAAATAATATTTATCAATTATTTATAGCAGATCCATTATATAACCTTTATTAAACTAATATGCCAAATGGAATAAGAAATATTCAAATATATGACAATGAAGAAATAATCAATTTGAGACTGCATTTAATTAAAAAATTTTTCCTTTGTGATAATTGTTTATGTATAACGCATCGGGATAAAGGATTTTCTTTTATGAATATTTCGAGAAAATTATTCTCAATTTTTCATGAAAAATATGTAAATCCAATGTATTATAAAAGGATGGCTTTTTCATGGGCACCGCCGCGCGTAATAATAATTCGTCGCGTGTTAGCAATTGTGAAATTGTTGGTGATTTATACTACTGCCTGTATTATAAAACATGGGTATGGCTATGGTAATAATTAAATAAAATCGTAAAATAAATTATATTCTCTGCAATCACGTACGTGTGCAGTGTACATACGTACTGGTTATATCGCGAGACGAAAATATCTCTCGTTCAATAGTTAGGAATTTCATATGGTTCCGCAATATTTTTTATTTAATAAATATTTTAATTCAGGTATATTGTTTTTCAAACAAGGCCAGTCAGTCTCTTCTGGATGAATAGAAGTAGTACAATTTTTCAATCTTTCTAAAGAGAAACGGGATGTGAAATGAAATATGTCGGCAATCTTCTCTGGGATAAAAGAATACCTCAACGTGCATGCTTCAGAATTAACGTACACAATATACGCGAAATATAGCTTGTTTCGCCATAAATTCAATTAGAACGTACTAACGGCAGAGGTTAATGTAAATTATTAAATAATTAATCAGACATCCCTATGCTCTTTAGAGCATAACAGGACGTAGTTTTGCTTCTAATTTACGGCGAATTCCACGGGTTACTTCGTATTTTGATACGGAAAACTGTAAGTCTGTCGAGCTCAACGAAGTTGGCAGCTAAATGTCGTGTGCATAATCTACTTGTTAACTAGTTAATTCAGTTAAGTTTTGTAAGTTCCGCCGCGCGTAAACATAACTGGCGGACGAGGCGAGTTGGAAGCGGCAAATTTAGTCAAGCCGAAATAAAGCGATTGCGTTCCGCGCTATAAATTACGATCTCGAATACTCCTTGCGATTTCCTAGAAGGCAAACTCAAGAGTTTGTTGCACGGTCGTCTTTAAAATATTTCCTGATACAATGGGTCACTCCGTGGAAATTCCAATGAAAGCGCATTTACACCGTCAACTTTCTTATGCAAGCCATGAATTATTTCTCGTTGAAATTTAATAGAAATATTACTCTTATGTTTTTACCTTTCTACAGATTTGTACAAAACGAGAGAGAGAAAGAGAGAGAGAAAAGAGATTACATATTTATATTTAAAAAAAAATACGTATATTTTAAAGAATAGTCTTTAATTCTCTAAGCATTGTTTTATCATTAGAAAAAGAATTTTTTAACTGCTTTTGCTAAAAATGATATTAGTAAGTGAAGAATCTATCAATATTTACCTTAAAAGTGACAATTTAATATATAAAAATAAATAATATATAAAAAACAACGCTATTTAATATAGAATAAATAACGACAGTCTTTATTTAAACGTTGTATGAAGTGCCACGTGATTAAAAGTAAATAAATAGACGTATCTATTACGTTTAGTAATTAATTTAGAAATCGTATGGCGGGAAAGTTTATTTGCTTACCAATTGATTTAAGGCTACTCGACACTTATATCATGCTAATAGGACTTTCAATTAACGTTTCCAATTATTAATGAGACTTTTAATTAAAGAGATTTATTCGGAAATCGGCTTAAAAGCAGCCCGGTGTTCGGATCAAATCGTCGCGAACAAACGGATTAAGCGATAGAAATTATACTCTTGATTACTCAATTTTTTTTATTTTATACACGAAACACAAGAATCATCCATCAGTAATTATTTCCGCTTGTTAGAGCTAATATAATTCTACGCATGCATACAATACCTTTGTGTGACGTTGCTCTTTAGTAAGATATGTGACAAGGGTAGTTGCTGTATAATTTGCGGTAATGTACAGGATCCCTAATTTGCGGTATACACAAGATGTTCTGTACTATGTTTAGATTTTAACTGAATCCAGATTTAAAATTTTCTTGTTTATATTTTTATGTATCTTATAAATTTGAATTCTAATGAAAACCGGCCTCTCTTTCCGTCTCCCTTAGATTAATTTTTTTTCGATTTTATTTGTGCCATTGTCTATAATCTGACTATTAGTCATCATTAGAGAAAAATACTGGAGATATGCTATTGATTGTTTTTTCTTCGCAAGATTTACGATGTGTGAATCGTCAACGCGAGATGATTGGTCGCAAACCCATACATTTCAATTTTCACGCGGAACCCATGATAAATATCCCCACGTGTACCAGCTCTCTTTCGCGCAGTGCTTACGCTTATTAAAAAATTGCGTGATATCTCCAAACTACTAGCATGGAGGTACGTGCATCGAAAGTCATTTTTATTTATGTGCTCATCTATATCGCGCGCACGCTACACGGACTGCATCGCGCGGTCGGCGTTATATTTTGTCGGTGCCCGTTTCTATTGATTTTCCTCGAGTTTCGTCACGATGTTCCCGCTTGAATGAGGTGACTGATTTTCAATGGCTCGCAGCCGTCTGAATGACCGGCGCTTGCTCTCTTAGCGAATTCTACATTAAACTTAAATTCAAACGTCGTCAAACGTGCGACTGCGCTCGAAACTCGAAGCTTCTCTTGAGTAGTCGCAAAGAAAGGCGAGTAAATCCGCGCAATATCCGCGCTCACTTCCCGATTTGTTATAACTTCAATCATTAAGATACAACTTATTTATATTTATATAATACAAATAGGTGATTTTATATGTATACGACTAAATTCTAATATCGATAGTGTCATTTTTTCTTGCTCGATTATTTGATGCTGAAGTAATTGTAATAGTATTCGTTCCATTCAAATATCTGCATTTTAAACACGACCCAATCATCCTACAGCAATATGATTTATCAAATCCGTCGCCGAACATCCACTTGATTAAAATCGATAAGTTGTAATATTTAAAATGTAATTACATATCGCATTATTACGCCTTAATATATTATTGTAATAAATATTTTCTATCCGCATTATCGAAACAATGTAAATATACGAGTTTTCGTTATTTATATAATATGACGTAAGCGGATTTCTCGGAATCGCGCAAATACGTTTCAAGTGTTTCATACGTACATGCATATTCATAAATAATTCACAGTGCAATTTCGAAAATTTTCAATTTGTAATTAAACAGAAAACAGTTATACATTAGATAAAAACTTCTGTTAATATTTCGAGCGATTCAGTTATCGAAGGCGCTTTGAGGCCGGCGAATGTACACCCTATACAAATTTGCAACCCTCTGACTATGCTTGCTCATATCAGGATGAAAACAGATCCAAGCCAGACGGAAGCAAAACACGATAAACAAATACCGCGCATGGATGACGACAAAGGGGTTCTTACCCTCTCGAATTAGCCATTCGCTTATTCGCGCTTAGTTTCACGATTTTCAATTATATCTCTGTCACGTACACTAGCAAAGTTATGACATTGTTATTAATTCATATCTATCTTGTCTCAGATTTTAGACAAACAATTGTTTATCTAACAAAATAAAATTTTTTACTTCTATCTTTCGAAAATGGTAACGTGAAAGTATAAGTTACAATCGAACGAATCTATCGTTAGCACAATGATGTGGAAATTATCGTTTCACTTTAAGACAAAGTGAAATATCTCGATTTACACGAAGAAATAATTTCAACGACACCCGCGGAACAATCTCGTCGCGTTGCGCATGTCAGAAAGAGATCCGTGAGATAGATTGTCGCTCGATAAATCTCAGCTCCTTGTCTGTCAGACATCGTGCCTGGCGTGATGTTAATTGCTCGGTCTGAAAGCTAATTTGGCACAAGAGCGCTAAAGCACGAGAGAGCAACGGGTGGTTTCCTCTATTGGCGACACAGCTACGCTCGGATTCCCACGAATTCTGTCTTTGCGAGACCGTTGGATTTCTTGTCGATCTCAGCATGTCGAGTCGCGTCGAATGACTTCGCTGTCGTTTCTTACACCGTGAATCCCCTTCCAATCTCTCCTCACGATGACAACGACGTTCTCGTGCCTCGCTAAAAACCAAAACTGAACGGAATGGCAGAAAGGATGTTTCGTAAATATTGTGATAGCGCGTAAACGCTATGTAATTGCATTAAGGTATCTTTTGATCCGCCCCAACGATGCGTGAACTCTCGTTGCCTAGAATGTTCCTTTCGCTAAACAGCGAACCGCGGAATCTTCAACGATACCGACAGCAATCTCGTGTGCTCTTGCACACGTACCTTTTTTATCACGAATCGAATTTCTTTCGATGGGAAAAGAAAAAGAAACACTAACGATACCGCGAATCAAAAATGAGGAAATAATGTTAGCTTCAATATGCTATGCAGGTCATATTATGATGTTTTCCTAATAATTTCTTTTATTTCATAAAATTACAAATTAGAATTGCAAGTATTTAAATAGCCATAAAATACAAGTTGTAGTATTAAAATCATTCGAAGTAGGAAATAGGACATATTATATTTTAAGTCCTGTTGTATAAAATTATAAAGGACTTGAATTATTAGTATTAGATTGAAAACAAAAAGATATGAATGAGCGTTCCATATCAATTTGATTTACAAGTAAACTTAAATTTTTATTTCAAAATTGTAACTTGTCATGGATAAACTTATGGAATTTATCAGTGGCAGTCTATATGTCAGCTTCATGTGCCCATATTATCCGTCAGATTAGTCGAGAAAATCATTTGAAAAGAAAACTTCCTAAGAGCGTTCCTGTATCGGACGCGATAGAGGGATTCTTAAACTATTTTATAACCGTTAAATGAAGCGTAACTATTATCCGATATATCGCGTCGTGATTATAAATTGTATTCTTTTGAAGGTTTCACTGAAGCAAAGCTAATTTACAGGTATAGTCACTTTTCCCAAAGCTCGTACTTTAATTCCGAAAGAACGATAATTCATAGTCATGGTTTATTGAATTTTTGAAACCTGCGTATTCATTTTCGCATTGTAAATTTTCAAGTTACATAATATTACGCTACTTGCGTAAAACGTTTTATGTCTTAACAAAAGGTAAGCAGGTAAGAGGAGAAATCAATGCTTCGCAAAGTGATTTATTGTCTTCCTAGGATAAATAATTAAAATCCCGAAACTCGATAAAATCGCTCTTTTTCCGTGAAACCTAGCTAGCCGGAAGAGAGGGACGACGATTTATAATCGCGGTCGGTTAAAGTTTGCGAAACTTGTACGCTCCTTCGGGTGTGTAAGTATAATCTACTTTCGCACGGCATGTCGCTGGTATCAGACTTGAACGTGTAAGACCACCCAGGCGATGTCTAATACTCTAGAGAGAGGAAGGTGGAGGGACTAGGGAAGGACGTAGCATACAAGGTATTACAATAACAGTGGCTGTTGAGCTCGGCATAGTAGACCCGTATTACAATAGTATCGACCATGGTAAACGTCACAGTAGAGCGGAAATCCATGTTTTAGGAGCAATTTCATTATGATACAAAACCGTAATATCGTAGGAAGGAAGAAAATCATCACGAGTCAAAGTTCAGTAATTCCCAGGTGGAATATCTAACTCCACGGACTTTATACTTTACTCGTTATATATAATTGCAAAAGGTTTACGAATATAATAATAAAAAGTTTCCGATTTTTCTTGAGATCATTACTACATTTTTTGAAACGTTTAGTATCGAAATTGCAACCACTGTGGAAGCGGAAATAAAAATTAAATGTCGATGATTACGATTTTCTTTTAATATCGAGATGCTTATTCATTCCGTGTTTATTAACAATCAGACCAGATATATATAAACAATAAAAATTCTATTTTATTTTATATACTGTATTTTGTCAGCATTGGAACTAGTTGGGAGGCAATGCATAAACGCTACAATCTGCAAGAAACTTTTATGCCGTTACATCATCCACGGATAATAAAAGCTCTCATTAAGCACTTGTTTACATGCCATTGCAATTCCGGGGCAGCTCTATTTACACACAAATAAACCGTGATTTGTTCAAGGAAATTGTATTTTTTTGCATTTTCACGATATTGTTACGACACGCTAATATTAGGTTTTTTTTTTCTTTTTTGTTCTCATTATTATTTTTCTGTACACGTATGCACACTTTTTGACTTCAGAAAAACGCATATAAACGATTATAAATCCACGGTAGCGGCTGTTGTGAGCATAATCTTAATTATAGTTGATAATTATACTGTCTTGCGTTCTACTAAACAACTTTAGATAGTTTAGATGGAGAAAATTAGGAGCTTATATTATGGTTACTACAGTCGCTATCACGAATATAATAAACGCTACAAATTACGCGAAATACTTTCACACTCGAAAAAATTAGATTGTTTGAGCTTGAGACAAGACACGCATAGATAAAAATTATAAAATTATAAAAATATAAAATTATTAAATAAATTTTGGAATTTATTGATAGATCATATAATTTTAATATTAATAATACGCATATATAGTTAAAAGAAAGAAAAATAAAAAATTCAATGTTTTTCGATTAATTTGTAATCGTTTCTTTTTAGTTCGTAAGTTGCAACATACATAAAATGAAAGCTTATATTTGCAGGGAAACTTCTCTTAGAGATTTTGAAGCACAGGTTACTAATTGTAAGAACTACTGTGTAAATCACAAAAAATACTTCTCATAATTCTTTCTTTTTACCAGAGAAAAAGAGAGAGAGAAAAAAAGAGAGAGAAAGAGTCGGGCGCGTCTTAGTCCGAGTTGTTTGCAGTTTCCATGTTCAAGAATAATGGAAAATAATTAATTGTTGTTGCAGTGTTATATTACCTCTTAGAGAAAGTTTTTATGCAATGCATAGGATTATATTTGTAAACTGAATAGTTGTATAAAAGTAGCATACAAAAACATCATAATATCTTTTTTATAAAGGTAACCTTCAAAATTGTTTTTTAACGGATAATAATAACAAAGAAAGAGTATTATATTTAAAAAGAATTTCTTAATTGTGGAACATATATAATATATCGTGTGTGTGCTCGTGCTGTACTGATAACTATGTCGTCGACTATTTGTTTATACTTAATATATCGTTGCTCTGATCGATGATTGATTATATCAACGATAGGGGATTAAACTTGGAAATTACGTTGTAGTACAATTTGCTACGTAACATTTGCAATTGAATATAATAATAACATGTGCATGTAATAAATATTTATTAAAGAATTTAACGCAGCAGTAATTAAATTTAACATTTAAAGATCAATTTTTTTAAATCAATTTCTAAACTTTCTTTCTCTCTCTCTCTCTCTCTCTCTCTCTCTCTCTCTCTCTTGAAAGA
>NW_017305611.1:2477560-2485870 GCF_001594115.1 Trachymyrmex septentrionalis
AAGTTAGCTACATACTTTCATAAAATTAATATAATTTAATAAAATTTTAATATAACTTATAAAATTCTGAAAAATTAACAGAGAAAGGAAGAGAATCAGAATCAGAGAGAGAGAGAGAGAGAGAGAGAGAGAAAGAGAGAAACGAAAAATTCTTTAATTTATTATCGTTTATAAAAATAGAATACTATTTCTTTTCATTAAGGAAATTATAACTCGTTGACAAATATATGAATATAATAATAGAAGTTCGCCAGGATGAGCCTTTTCCGCCGTGATGCAAAAATAAATTAACAAGTAGTGAATAAGCACGATAAATTATTTTGTGGTTATAAGACGGTTATTTCTGCACGAGCGACGTGAAGCCGCGATTAATCGTTA
The DNA here is from genome assembly GCF_001594115.1 of Trachymyrmex septentrionalis. NCBI lineage: Eukaryota > Metazoa > Arthropoda > Insecta > Hymenoptera > Formicidae > Trachymyrmex > Trachymyrmex septentrionalis. Next base: position 2,477,939 of record NW_017305611.1, read on the forward strand.
CCGGTCGAAATATTTCATAACTCCGTGTCTCAACGCTGCACACCGCGTCTGTAGATATATGTAGTTATGGAAGGAAGATGTTTCACGCATCAGTTATCCGCACGAAATAATCTTATAACGGAGAAAATAATGGAGAAAAAATTAATACGTTAAAAATGTTCTCATATAGTTATTTATTTTCCTACAATTTCGTAAAACTCTATCTTTTTCTTTTGTTTTCTTTATTTTATATATATATATATATAATACATATTATTTAACAAATCATATACATTTTTTTATAATTTTTTTCTTTTGTACCAGTATTGTTATTATTTATTTTACATAAAGGAATTTCTAAAAATTTGTTATTGTTGCGTTGATCGATATTAAATAATTTAATATTAATAAGTAGTGCGAAATTGTGGTATGTGTTGACATGACGTACTTATTGTTCCGTTCACGTACCAAGAGATTGCCTGACTATTAACGGCTGCGCGCGCTAAATGCACCAAAGTGATGGACACTGATTTAATATGCGATTGACGGGGATCGAATGATTCAATGATAGTAAAGCGAAGCTTCGAAATTCCATCCGATGACGTTGTCTGCATTCGAATTCACCATGAAAATTGGATTAAAATGCAGCTCTAGAATGAATTTGTACATGTAAACTACTTTTGGCTGATAGATAACTCATTGTTAGCACAATACACATCATGTTAAAATAATATTTAAATATATTTATTATTTTTTGAAAATATAATTTGTATTTATAAAATCGCTTGTATTTTATCTCACAACATTCTAACGCATATGATAGCCTGTAGTTTATATCTTTCAGGACTGTAACGAGATACAAAGATTAACGTCTTTTTTGGGAAGATTATTTATTATCATACAAATTCTAGATGCTATTAATATAAATCAAACAATTATATATCAAACGAATTAAATGAACTAAATTTTTTGTAACATTTCTTTTATTTGTAAGAAATATACTCAGTATACAATTGCAACTGAATAGCGATATTTGTCAATCGCGAGATATTTTTATCATAAAAATAAAATAAAACATATGTTACAATACTTGTTTCTTACAAGAGAAGAAATTTTTACAAATTTTACTTTTCTAGAGTACACGTAAATTTTATGTAGTTCTTTCTGCTGTTTCAAGTCGCTAAGTTCTCTTTACGTACTATATATATATCCACTGAAAACCGCAGAATACCTTAGCGGAATCAAGATTCTTGATGCGACCCCAGGCACGAAACAAAATTCTACTAGTATCCAACAAACTGCATCGAGCAACGTGGAATGCATAGATATATTTCTCGTATTACCCATAGAGAGAGAAAGAGAAGTCGTATTCTTTCTCTCTCTTGTTCTTTATCTATATCTATATATTTTTCTCTCTCTCTCACTTGCTCACTCACTGACTCTCAGCACTGTTGAATACTCGATTGCGATGCGCGTCGCACTAAATCCCATTGAACATTGAATGCAATTTGTGCGACCTGATATTTAGGGCTTTCAGTCACGGGATTCCTTTTGAGCATAAAGGATAATACAGGCGTGCAGAAAAGCCTATGCTGACGCCTGCCGCATAGCTTCTATGGTATTGGTAATATACACCTGTCGTCTCTTTTGCAATATATCCATATCTTTTCTCATCCATTTTCTCCTATCCATCTCTCTGACACTTGCCTTCTTGCAGCTGTATCTCGCGCTTATGTTACACACATCACTCGCGTCGCGTACGTGTAAACGAACAGCCAGATCGTAATAGCACACCACGCTTTCCTTTAAAGTATCGCGTTTTATTGCTGCAACATGCTGGTCGTTTTAGATATCGCGTTGGCAGATATTGAATATATGCGGCGATAAAGGAGAGGAGAAAATTATATAATTCATTACCTCAACATATTATGCAACGCGAACGGTTTAGCTTATTATTAATAATGTAAACCGAGAGAGGGAGAGAGAGAGAGGGGGGGGAGAGAGAGAGAGAAATTTAAGCGAGAGAACGATATGTTATAAATTTCGAATTGTAATTATTATTATGAGGTAGAAATGCAAAATTATGATAGTACAACTAATACAATCTGTGTGATACAATATAGTATGAATACGTAATCAAATTTTAATGTTTTTATTCTATTATATTATTTTTTTATGATATAAAATTAAAAATTCTTATCTCGATGAAATCGTAAAAATACTTTGTAGAGAATAACCGAATCAAAGACAGGATACATCAGCTTGTTCGGACCAAACTCTTTGAGACTTGAAGAGAGAATCCCGAAGGTACTTTCACTCTTATCTCTCAGTCTTCAGGAACTTGTATCGCGTCGCTGATAACGTGCGCCAACGAGTTGATATCTCGAGAGGTCAAAGTTACGATGATGGGAGACCGTAGTAAGATAAATATCTTTCGCTTCCCTTTCGAGTAGCTCATCGCACGAATTAATCTCTAATCATATTTATCGGATTTTTCTGTCGTTATCTAACATTTCCTAGAGAAAAGTTTTTTCTTCAAATATATATATAATATATATATATATATATGTATATGTATATATGATAAAAATGAATATGTGCGTAAAAGTCAATAGCTTTTCTAATGAATAAATAACTCTTTTATTACGAATACAATTTTATATTTAAATTGAATTAAATAGATTTCGAATTTTATATGTTTTATCAATGACCAGTTGAATGGAAAAATACTCGTATCATTTTGTCTAATTTCAATCTGATTTAAATATGTATTTTGTGTTATAATTTTATATGATAGAGTAGTGTGAATTTTACATTGAACTTTTATGGATATTAATACAATATTAATTATTAAAATTTCTTTAAAAACATTTACATGTTTGAGAAAGATGAAAATTTTGACTTTAGTCAAATTAAATTTATATGTGATTCCGAGTATTTTAACATTGCGTGCTATTTTTTTGTTTATAATAATTTTAGAAATAAACGTTTTATTTGAAATGTTATATTATATTATAAATTCTTAGTTTTTATATGATTGTATTTAGCACATACAAATTAATTAATTCTTTAATTATTTATAATTTTTTAATACATTTTCTGCATTTCATATATTATATTTAGAAAGTTTAATTATTTATAACTTATTCGCGCATATCTCTCTAGGCAATGTATTTTATTCATAATACTGCTCGTTTAATGAGACTTACAGTTTAACGAAATTCATCAAATGATGAAACTTAACGTATTTCCGATTCGTCACGTCCGATTCGGATTTCTCTGTATATCATATTCCGTTCGCTGATCATTATGATAATACACGGGGCAAATCTACTTCGCTACTAAACCGCGCCATCATTATTAACTCGCTGCTTCGGTACGCCCCGTGCCAAAATCAACACGCCACGCGATGCAAAATCGAGGACGCACGTTCGTCCATCCGTTAACTGCCGCTCTAGCTGCCTCTACGCTCGGAGACATCATACGACAAACGTTGGGACGTGGCGATTTGTCATGCTATACGTTCGTACGTACCGTGATCAGTGGTCGGGCACAGCCATCATCGGCGCGACATCATCGCCAGAATAATTCAGGTATAATTGACCAGGTCGGCTAATAGCGACTGTTAATTAGTAGGGACTGCCTGGCACGACCATTGTACGGGTGAGATATGATCGAGAATACGAGCGTCCAGGACACGAATCCGTGTGTACCGCAACAAATGCTGGTCGTTGGTCCTCCCTTTATCGCAGGTATCCTCAATGCTTTCCGATTATTTCATGTCGCACAACGTAATTAACATGAGTAAAAATATCTGAAGAATTAGCATTTTTATTCCTAAATAAATATTTTTGTATTTTTTAATACGAAAATATTTATTTAAGAATTAAAGTACATTTAACAGCACACCCACACATTTAATGACAGTGTAGACGTATCCAAAATTGATTACCACATACATTGCAGACGAATAAAATGATTCATATTTCTATATCATTTAATAACGCGTGTGTCTGAAATAAATTGTAATTAAGAAATATTCATATTTTTATCGAAAACATTGTACATTTTAATTCTTTATTTTAAATGTCGAGTACAGTTATTAAATTATTACAAATTTTGCGTTCCCAAATACTTATATTTTTCGCATTTAAATAATTTCTACTAAAAGTGTAGGGGAGATCGGGACTAAAAGACTCACTTTTCAGTTTCGAATTTTTACAGACGAAATTAAGAGACTTATCGAAATGAATTCTACACCAGTTACTACATACATTTGACTATCTAACAATAAGGGAAAACTGATAACTAATATGAAAATGCATTTTCCTAATGCATTCCATCTGATATTCAACTAAGATTCAACTAAGATTGGGGTAATTCGACTAAGATTATTAAAATAAAGATTAATGTATTTATTTATATCTTTGGCTATATATTAATAAAACTTTCATAAAAATATATTTTAAACATAAACATTCACTTCGCAGGGCAAAACAATGCTTCTTTTTGCAAAATTTGTTCATTTTGTGCAAAAACACATCGAATGAGCCTAGTTTTCGAAATTAGACATGAGAGAACTAAAACTTATAACATTTACCACTGAGGAAAATCTCTTTAAAAGGAATAAAATTTTGAGTAAGTATAAGAGTTGTCACTAAATGAGTCATACAGTTCTATATTGTGGTTAATCTAATATCCCCATCCGTTCATTTTTTTAATATTAACAATATACGATAACAAAGACACATAAATAAAAAAAATCTGTTGAACTTTATTAAATAAGAACTGCACTTACTAAGTAGAAATCAAATATCTCAGACAATCATATACGATTGTAAAACAAAAACTTTATGAATAAAAATATTTACTTAGGTGTATAATTTTTAAAAATTGTGGCATAACTTTTATCATAGATGTGTTCGCAACAAGATGTTACAGCGGCAGTCGCTGCTGCGTGCTCAAGTGTGATTTACACTTGGGCGACTTTTACTCGCTAGAAGCTACGTCTAGTGACGTCATAGCGAATTCGCTATTAAAAACTTCTAGACGCGGGTTTGTTCTTATAGCGTATAGTCACGGCGAGTACCGCTTTCGACGCTTGTCGCTAGCTTCTTGCTGCTCTTCTAGAGTGAATTTTTAAGCGTGAAAAGACGAATTTTTTCGGAACGTCTCGGTCACTCAGACTATAAGCATCAGAGAGTAATCATATCATCGAATGACATACTTCGAGTCGCTGTTGTGCTTTGTGACCAACTATTCGCTTGATCACTAGCGACCACTTAACGCTGCGACTTCAAAATTTTAGTCGCTAACGAATAAAAACCAAGCGTGTACAAGAAGCTTTCATCAGCGAATAAAAGTCGCCCCGTGTAAATCACGCTTCAGACACCTTTACATGTGTCTCGTGCATTTTGTTTTTAATGCGTAGCCTCGATTATTCTACTTACCCCTATAGTCAACTGACCCCGGTCTCCCCTACTTGTTTCACGTGAGAAGCGAAAATGCTTGACAAATACATCATAAAACTTAGTTTTTATCGCTACTTGACTCGTAGCGAATCACATTAAACGGATCATAATTAATGACATTTGGAAATATTAATTATATGAGAAGTTATATTAAAAAAGTTGCATTTGAGAGATTTACAAGGTTTTAAAAAAACCATCTTAATGAAGTATGGCAAAGTGAGCATTTTTAATTGTACTATTATTTAACTTTCCTAATCCGTTTACAACAAATAGATAAATGATAAGTTGAGAAATCCTGCTTGACGCCTACGCTCACATATATATCCATATATGTCGGTCTTACGCACGCACATGGAGACAGTTGCGCGCGTATTAACGCGCTGCAGATTGCGTACATGCGAACGTTCTATGGTAGCCCGAGGGAATGCTAGGTATCCACTCGCAAAATAGCCCTCTCGATAGCATCCCAGTGCTTTCGCCTACTACGATGGGCGTTACGGGAGAGAAAAAGCACCGGATTAAAGCTGAGGCTTCAACGATATATGGTATATCTTTTGTTATTACACCGTAAATTATTTTAATCGATAATTTAGATCGAGAGTTTACAAAATAGGCGCACATGTATATAGATCAATTTATAAATACTTATAAAATATTAATAACAATTTTTTATTTGAATCTACGTACAACTTGAGTATTATTATGTATTCTTGTATATATATATATATATATATATATATATATATATATACATTGTTTATACAATTAATATTCTAGAAATTACAACAGCGTTTTCTTGTCGTTCATGAATGTACGATAAAGACTAATTTTTATGAGTTCTCGTATAATTGCAAACATATATTCAGCATATTACCTTTATACATTTATGTAGTGTATTTAATTGCAACCATCTCACACTTAAAAAGTGATTGTTTAATCTGTGATGTCATTTTAAGCAATATTAAGCCAGTAATAGATACAATGGCAGTTGGACAAGTTTACGACACTGCACTTGAGAGATTGCACCACACAATTCTGATATTCTAATTACAATATTCATCAATGTGGTTAGTCTTTAGACAAGTGGTTACGAGCCATTCTTGTCAAAGACTTATGCGGTTATATTTCTATGTCCTTCGCGAAAGATATTCAGAATTTTCGAATTAAATGTGATGTATAATTGTCAAATACTTAATCTTGATTTTCGTAATACTAACTACTCTTAATATTACATCTTAACGACTTTGCGTCTATTCTTATTTAATTCATTTAACGATGACGGAAAGAGAGAAAAAAATTTTATTAAATTTTGAAAATAATAAAAGGTCATATTCTCTAAAGAAAACTTCTCTTTTTACATATGCATTTGAAAGTATATCTTTGCCCGTCACTCTTGATTTTCAAAAAGAACATTAATTAAACTTTTACTAACGTTAGAAAATAACTTGACGGAGAAAGTGTCTCGCGATATATTATTAAATATCTTAATCCAATTTCGCAGCGACTACGTAAGAAGCGAATAATTTGTGTCACGTCAGCGCGATTGCCCTTAATTAATGCTAATTAAGAACAGACTTTGCATAACGCTGAATGTGACATAATTAGATGGGAGCAGGCAACGTTAGCCGTAAGTGACATTAATACGTAGCCAAGTTTTGAGATTGCAGTTGAGAACAGCTGAACGTAACTCGAATTAATTAACATTATAGTATATTCCAATTTAAATAAAATTGCAGGTTTCAATGAAAGTATGCATATCTTTTGTCTTAACTCATTGCGTTAGAACCATCGGTTACGATAAAGCTACCACATAGAAATCGTTCGTTGTACCACAATAGCAAGACGTTATTAAAGCCTATGTACTTACCGAATAATCATAATTTTACGGAAATCGATATTACGCCGGTGAAAATTACGTTGCCCGTAAAATACCGTCGAATGATTAAGGCACCGTTCGGAATATGAAAAGAAGAGCTGAGTGCACGAGGAATCACGTCGGAATTCAACTAGCATCTCAAGTGCTGTATAAATTAGCAATTAACGCGACTCGGACAATTCATATTTCTACGGGAATCGAAGAGAGCGGGGCGGCCAATTAAAAATTCATTACTGGTCCTTTCCCACGGAGCCTCTTAGACCCCCTATTGAGGGGTCGCTCGGCTGTCGGCACAAAAGAATTCGACGAGGCTCGCTTCTTAGAGGCGGCTGCGATACGCGCGGATTGCATCAAGACGTCGACGTGCTCTGAAGCGATCCTTGCCGGTAACGATCACGCGTCAGTTGCAGAGAATTTATTCGTCGACGTCCGCACGAATATACAATTTAATTAAAAGCCGCGCGCTCAGCGCGGAAACGATATTCCCTCGAATTGTATGCGGGCGAGAGCCGCTACAGTTTCGTAGAGATAAATCTTATGCTCGAGTATGGCGTACACAATACTCTCCCTCTCTCTCTCTCTCCCCCCCCTCCCTCCCCCCCTCTC
>NW_017305611.1:2485970-2486375 GCF_001594115.1 Trachymyrmex septentrionalis
CCGGTACTATTCAACTCTCCGCATCTCTTCAAACCTATATATACGTATAATAATCTCGTGACGAAAAATTGTCACCGTTCCCATGCGCATTCTCGTTACTTTCCACAAGAATACCACATCTTCGTTTTCACCACCCGTTGCCTTTTTAACTTTTCATATGTCGTTAAATTTTCAACGATTTTGAAACGCTTGGAACGGACGCTTCAGAAACACATGAAATCTGTTATTAATGACAACATTGTTATTATTATTATTATTCATTTCAAGAAATTTAGAGAATATACATCCTTTTTTATATATTATACGTATATAGAGAACTACCACTGAGAGAGAAACGTATATCTCTTCCTGCAACTAGTTTGCAACATTAATTAGCTTTTGACCACTGTCTTGTGGTCTTTAAAC
>NW_017305611.1:2486475-2501031 GCF_001594115.1 Trachymyrmex septentrionalis
GAGTTAAAATATTGCCACTATTGAAAAAAAGTGAAAAATTTGCACATTTTAATAACAATGACAGATTTTTACTCTTTTGGAGTGAGATTCACTCCAAAAAAGGAATAATATTACTTTTGGAGTGAATCTCACTCTCCCCTCCAAAAAAAAAAAAACAGTGTAAATCTTATTCAAGAGTCCAAATTTTTCACTCTTTTTTAATAATGGCAGTATTTTAACTCTTTCGGAGTGAGATTTCACTCCAAGAAATTTAGAGAATATACATCCTTTTTTATATATTATACGTATATAGAGAACTACCACTGAGAGAGAAACGTATATCTCTTCCTGCAACTAGTTTGCAACATTAATTAGCTTTTGACCACTGTCTTGTGGTCTTTAAACATTTGTGTATCTCAGTGTTCCGTAAAATTTCCAAAGTCACATCCCACCGACTTGGGAAATGCGAACACATCGACGTCTCCGTTTACCAGTGGCGTCGACTAGTCGTAAAAGTTAGCGAATCTGATAGCAGTCAGCTCCGTAAAGCGTTTCCCGATTTGATTCCCGTACAGCTTTTACGAGCGGACGACCTCCCCTCAGCATCGTTCCAATTTCGAATCCTCTCGATGACTTCCGAGATACGAGCGAGGAGAAATTATCGAAAAATCACATTGCAAAATTTAATTTTTTAATATTAATTTAAAAAAAATATTTGAACGAAACAGTATGCCGAATATATACCGGAGTTTTATTAAATGTTAGATCCATTTTGGAATGAAAAATATGTATCTAGGACAAATATATAAACATAATATTTAAAAATAAGAATTCAATTATCGTTAATAAATTACACACTAATCGCCAATATTCCAACGATATATTCTTACAAGAAATAATAATAAAACTATTGAGTAACTATAAAACTATCGAGAGCAGACTCTTACAGTTAATCTGATTGCTCTTACGATATTTTTCGCTGAATTGGGGGCTTCTTGAAAGATTATGCTTGCCCTTATTCTTTCTCTGAGACTGGGGATCCTCCTATCTCTCGCGTTCCCCTTTATTCGAGGCAATTAATACATCCCGCTCGTTTCGTCCCAACTGTCGACTTTCACCGGCGTATCGACTTTCCTCGTTTATCTCCGTCATGAAACTATAAACTATGGTCCCCGCGGCAGCAGTGAAAATTCTATTTCCCGGTGGAAAACACGAGCATCCTTAGCTGAGGCTGCAGCGCTGTGATGCACTCATTGGCGAATCGCGTTCCGCACCTTTAGGATTATCATATTAAAACTGACGTTTACGTAATTCGCGATATCTCGATAGAAATTATTCTTCCGAACGTAGAAAGTGAAAAAGCCAATGAGAATTAACGCAATTATTAATGCGCCAAAAAAATATATATTTGTTCACATACAATTAATAAAAAATGCAAATTGCTACGTTAGATTTATTTTTCAGAGCTCTCTCCTCTTTATTTTATATTTTTATTCTTTCAAAGTAGTTCCGCAACTCAATGTATCATTGAGAAATGCAAGACATTGATATATAAATGTAATCAAAAGCGTGCATACATCAAACCAAAGTATGTGAGTTAAGTGCTTATAACATACACATAACACGTAATCTCAGCAAATCTTGGAACTCTTTCCTTAAAGTTATTACTTCGCTTGCTCGTAAATATATTTCCCAATTTACTCGCTTGATATAAAGGGTTTTGGAATTGGCGGAGAGTGAACGCGTAATGTTATTCGCCGTGAAATTTGAAGTACACTTTTGTCAACGAGAAGCGGCATTAGTTCACATCGGCAATCTCCCACATTTTCACAAAAATAAGTTGATTATATTTCTTGCAAAGCATTGCTACTTTCTGCCAATTATATATTCATATTTTTCAATTAACTTAAATACACATAAATTGAACATTTTTAAACTTCTATCTTCTTTTTTTTTCTTACAACTGTAAATTGCGCAGTTTATCCCAGGTTATCCCGTGCGACGTAAACAGTTTATCACAGAAGATTAAAATTATGTCAATAAAGAATATTCTTGTGCTAGTTTCATATTAATTAATATCGAATACAGTATTTATGCTGTATATTATCCATTTCACATTGCTTTCGTCAGAATTAAATGACTAAATTGTAAATTATTTTACATTTTTTATTATTTACCATAAATACACAGAAAGCAGAAATGAGAATTATAATCCATATATGTACATTATTGGCAATGCAAAATTTTAAGTTATAAAATATTGTTATTGATTATCGATGCATATTTGCTGCTGAGTTAACAGCGGCTATTATTGTGTTATTTTTCGTGAAGCGCGTGGGCACGAAAATTAAAATGTATTCATTCGTTACATATAACGACATACGAGATTTTCGGGAATACAGAAACGACGGGATAATAAAATCAGGAAATAGCAATGTTTTTTGGACAGTTAGCGGTATCGAGCCGTCAGAGCGATAAGCCATCTCGGCCCTCTATTAAATTCTACTGCGAGTCACAAGAATTTATTTCTACTATTTCAAGTACTGTTCGGTCGATTTGTTTTTGTTTAACAGCAATACGACCGATTATCGATTTTTGTATGCGTCAACGCATTCAATGCCCAATTGTTTCACGTTATCCTGATATTATTGCTGGGATTGCAATTCTGTTCAAAATTAGCTGCGATTGCATTAATTCTGTAGCTTAACACATAGATACATTTTACATGCACATAAAAAATTACGGATATACCTTCAATAAATTTTTACTTATGCACATATGTTTTCTCTTTATTTTATTCTGTTTAAATAACAAATTTTTAATCTATTATTAAATTGAAATAAAAAATTGTGCATGCAAAATGGGAAATAATTTTGCTTAGTAAACTGTGTGAAAAACAATTTCATTCTATCACTTATCTTTTTATTTTAAGTCAATATGTATTGAGCATTTCAACGACTAGTTCCTGTGACAACAAGCGCAATTTTGTCGATCTTTGCGATCAGACCTAACGACCACCTAAGTATTTCTCGATTTCACCATTTCTCTCTAAAGTAGTATTTGTTACTATGATCTTAAATGCCTGTTCCCTTGAGCTCAATATCGTTAACGCTATTTTTCTCAATTCTTCGCATTTTGCGCAATGCGACTACATTGCATAAAATGCAGATGAAAATTCGCAATTCTTATATTAACTTTTACATAAAAAATTGTTTTGTCTTTTATTTACCTGATTCATTCCACACATTTTAATTAACGGAACAAAACTCGATTAAATATTAACGAGTATAAATACAGAAAAAATTAATCTCAAAATTGATTTTAAAATATATCTGCAAAGTTTGACAATTTATTTTAGAATTATTCTGTATTTTTGCAAAAGTTTGTTTGTCTTTTTAACAAAAAGTATAAATATGCTATTTCAAAATACAGCATATCTGCCTGTATTCGGCAATTTTTGTTATATTCTGACCTTTATATACCATACCTTATTCATTGACGACGGTATTGTGTAGTGTATTGATCTTTCAGCAAAGAGATTAATTTTTTTCCGGATATCGGACAGTCGAGCTGTGTCATCAACACAAAACATCCGATACATAACGCTTGGGAATAAAAAATGTTGGCGAATACGATACCGCTGCTAACATCAGAAAATCAATTTCCAGTTCAGCTACCGTCAATAATTCATGAAATCGTGATTCAGCAGAATCCGGACTACCGTCTCACACGTACCATGACCTTCGTACATCGAAGTCTAAATTTCTTGTAATGCCTGAATTATGAATTCCATCAACGTATAGAAAGTTGTGGCGTATAAGCAGCAATGCGCCACAACTCGTCATAAATCATTGACGTAAATCGATGTAAACCGTAAAAACCTAGTAGTATTGGTCTATCTCATTCGAATTACGTATAAGCATGCAGTTTATCATCGCCATTTCCTATTTGGCTGGCGCAAGTAATATGGGCATAATATCTCACAAGTATAATATATTCTATCTGACTACAATATATATTTCCCGGCAGAATATCAAACTTCGCGAAATGGAGGCTGAGATCACTTGGCGGAGGTAAATGAGAGATGAGACCGTTGCAATGTGTATGTATCATATCGAGACATATCAGTTAAATCTTGTTGCCTTCACGCGGGGGAAAATTCTTTAAACATTGCATATTGCACTACGGTGTTATATAAACACGTGAATAAATATGTCCCGGCAATGTACGTACAATTTGTGCATTTTATTTAATTTTTGGACCGAAGCGCACATTTGTGCAAATCATTGAAATGTATATGTAACAAATGTCTGCAATGCTGTAAAACGTTATCGTTCGTAGCACGCATTAACGCAAGAGTTAAATCGAGCGGAGCATATGCGACATTGTCGTTATTGTCGTTATTTTTAACTTCGTACAAATATATACGCAAGGGTGCTGAATAGCGTAATAATTTTTGTAAATTCAATATATAATAAAACTTAGCTTGTATTGCAAATTAATATTTTAAAATTAAATTAGCATATATATACTGTTATATTATTACATTTTACCGATTTTAATACTAACTTCTCATTTATTAAAAAATTTTTATAATTATTTCCACGAAATAATTTATTTGTATTTATTTATATTTATTTGTATTTACATTTAACTTGATCTCTTTCTCCTCCCTCCCTCTCTTCTCTCTCTCTCTCTCTCTCTCTTTCTCTCTCTCTCTCTCTCTCTCTCTCTCTCTCTCTGTTATATATTTCTCTATCATGTGTGCGTGTGTACACATATATGTTTAATTAATGAAGTGATAGTCAATTCAGAAGCGAATTAATTAATCTAAGATAAAAAGTGAATTGGAATTATTTCTTGTCATTTTATTTAAAAATCCTTAAAAATCCAATGAAATACGAGTAATTTAGATTAAAGCGACATGTTATAAAGTATCTCTTTTAAAAATGGGACTTTTTTGTACTGACGTGATATAAAAGTGCTATAAGTGAAGCTGCAATCGAACATATCTCTCGAAAGTTATTTTGCGGTGAGAATAAAAACTTGAACGACGGCAAACACGAGACAGATATTACAGCAGCGTTTCCCTTTAAAGTCCTCCAGTCGAATTAATGACAGAAGTTTGCCGGAAGTAATAACGGTGCCGCGGATACTTTATTTAGTCTTGATATCGAGCATCGATTGGAGGTTTCATAGACCTCGATGCCATCAAAATAAAAGTAATGTTATACATTATAGTCGGGCATCCGAACTTTATTGAGTTCCCGAGCGTTTGAGAACATTCAGAATAAGTAGATAATTTATGATATAAACCACGATTATCTATCGTATACTTTATCATATGCGAATTAATCACATATGTGTGTATATATATTACATATATGTATATATGTATACACACAAAAATATTATATGCCACTTTACGTAGGCACATGTTTAATTTTGATTAATTAATCGTCTGTTAGCTGTTAATTCCATATCCGCCCATGATTAAACGATACCTGCGCTGTCGGAGAGTAATATAATACCATAAATGTTACACGAAAGTAGATAATTGATATGTCGACGAAGTGTACTCTGGGCAAACGTTTAACATTAAACTACATTAGAGTTCACTGCCACGAGTACTATTTTAATATGATGTTTTAATACATGTAAAAATTGATGATATTTTTTAAAAGAGGGAGAGAGAAAGGATTATATACTTAAATAATTTAATTTGTTACAATTTATATTTGTGCGTTTATTAATACTTTTCTCTCTTTTTATATTGAAGCAGAATTATTTTCATGTTTTTTTAAACATTATGAATAGTAACGTATCTATAGACGTTACAAAAAAAACGATAATGTTTCTTTCTTACGTTGCTCGATTTGGTAATGTTGAATATTTTCTGCGTTTGCTACCCTTGAACGAGCGATCCGGATGAGAGGGTCGTTAGCTCGCGTTGGCACGGAAGAGGCTAGACAGGAATCTTATCTACGGATGCTGGGCACCGATCCAGTCTTTCGTCTAGACGAAAGGTCGACTCTAAAATATGGTTCGATAAAGTTTTCTTTACTTTCAAACAAACTTATTCAATATTCGTCAGCAAATTTTCGTTTCATTAAAAAGTAGGATACTTGCTATGAAAATTTATCTTCGATATTGTCAATGACTAATATAACACAAAAATAATCAGAAAATGCGGTAAAAAATAATAGTGAGCTAAATATATAAGGAAGTCTATATCTCCAAAAGACAATTGTCCGCCAACTTAATAATAGATTCTTTCTATAATAGATTCTTAATACTTGTTCATTGACTTTTGAATACTTAAGAACATTTCATGTAGAAGGAGAAAGAGAGAGAGAGAGAGAGAGAGAGAAATATAATGCTATAGCATTACGTTTCAATCTGATATTTCTGATACTTAATGTTTTTTAAAATATTTTTTTTTATGTTTTTAATGGAACATTCTGTTATATAACGCTAGTAATTGATATGCTTTTCATTTTAACGAAATGATTAATTTGATCAAGATAAATATTTAACTAAATCCTTTATGTATACTTTTTGCTGACTCTTTTCAACAACGTTCAACAACATACACTTCCGGCAAATGTTAAATGGGGTGTATATTTTATATTGATGAACATTAATTGCACACAATTAAATACTATTTATGTATATCGGGAACAACAGGTGTTGTCGCGCCTATACATTCTGTGCAACAAATTAATTGAGAATAATGAATTAACTTATCGGATGCGCAGATTTTGTCACATGTCAACCATGCTGTAATCAAAATTCGAAGCTCAGAAACAAAGATGACACTCATGTAATTTATTGTTATACATTGAATTGGAAAAATTGATTTAAATGGTGAAGATAAATCTCTTTGTATTCTTCCAACATACAAATATCAAAATTCAAAGCTTAGAAACAAAAGTGATAACAAGTATAAATACATATAACTTGAATCCGGTATATTGACTTAAATAGTAAAGATAAATCCCTTCGTATCCTTTCAATATACATAAAGAAAACTATTTCGTGAAGTCTTTGCTGAAGCTTCTTCTCAATAATAGGTTCTCTTTACGTACGCAGATACTAACATAAAGGAGATCCAAATTTTACAATGGCAAAACTTTGGTCTATCTCCCTCCTTGTTCATCGTTCTATTGGTACTTTGATAGGGCAAAAGGGAAGGTAGAGGTTTGGAATTAAACTTCGCGTAAAGACAATGGAGATCTATCTTGGTACACACGTTGAAGGAGACTAGCAGGAGCAATTCTCCGGCAATATCTGTAGCAAAGGAGACAGAAAATGGAAAAGGTGTGGAAGAGGTCGAATAACGTCAATGTTACATCTGTTACTCTTGACTCCCTTCTATTTTCTATAAAAGATATTCGACGAAAACTTTTCTTTTGTGTATGTTTGAACATGAAATTTTTTTAATTGTTAAACTTTTATTATGTGGCCATAATTTTTAATTGTTTAGAATTTTGAAATGTTTGTTTTAAAAATTGATGTTTTGTTAACATAAATTCTATATGAAATTAACTAAAGAATGTTTTATCATCTATTTTTTTTTCTATCAATGAGAAACTTAAGTGACTACAAAATTAAATGACTAATTATTGCGAGAAAAAATATAGATTATTTAATATTTCTATTGAAGATTATAAATCGACGATAAATTTGTCAAAGAAGACTTATTTCAAGACAATATGACAGAAGTGGGACACTCTCCATGACATGATCGATTAAACGGATGTATACGTACAGGCGAAGGCAGATATGAAAGGATAAAAATAATTTTACGTCCACTTTTTTTATTGCGTTTGAATGAAAATGAGAAACGTGGTGTAAGAAATGTTTGCACATAGAAACTATGTCCCTCACCTAATAACGGATTCAATTACGAAGGTCTATGTAGCACTTGAAGTTACCATGATATACGGCGCAATGTAAAATTTAAAACTGACGCATACCAAGACTCCTAACCGCCTCATGACTTGTGGTTTCCGTTTCGGCGTTATGGTGGCCATACTAACCGGTTTCGGTCGGAAACGGGACACCTCGTTCTCTCTAGGGAAATGTCTAAAAACGACCTGACGTCGCTCGCAGGCCCGTCTTTTCCTTCGCGTATATACCCGATGCCCGAACGTTTTCCTACGAAGCTTGCCTTCCGCTCCATGTTAAAAATGCATCTTTCCTCTTATCCATATAATCTTGACTCATTTAACATAATTCATGAGAGATGCACTTTTCCATATTTTTTACTCTTTACTCTACTCTTTTTACTCTTTCATCTTATCCTGCAACATTAACATTGTGAAAATAGAGGAAAATAGGGGATGATTCTCAACTAATTGCAAATAGATTTTTATTACTTTGCATTTATATACATAATGGTATAACTACATATAAAAAAGCAATACGTGAATGTCATAGATAGTAGTAGCCTTATACATCAGGTCTGTGATCAGTGCCAAGTGGATGTATAACGTGGAGTTCGCTTAATAATTGTATGAGAATGAAAGCAAAGTAGATTGAATATAAGAGACCGCCGTAAGAGAAACGTGCGATAGCTCCCGTGATGTTCAGGTAAATTATAGTAGCTACTAGTGAGCATAGGAGAAAAGCTAGACAGCCGGGTGCCATATCGCTGATCCTAATCTTGGTGTGTTGTTCAGGATCAGTGGCTGCAGCGATGCCATAAGTCAGCCCAAGTCCCAGTAGAGTGTTAAACATTGGCCCGCCGAAACAAGCTGCATATCCCATGCGTGGAAATCCCCGTCTGGCTATAGCGACGTTCGCTATTAAATCTAAGCAGTGATTTAGCTGATATAAATATTTCGAATCATTAATGACAGAATCATTTAACGAATGAAACATTAATTGGAAACTTCTAAGAGATATAATTATCGAAAAATGTCATAACGTCACGATTATTACAATTTATGTTATATTGTTTCTTTTATCGTATTTGAAAAGTTAATTTAAGAAAGTACAATCTTGTCAATCTATATTTTTGGTTGCCGTATACATTTCTTTAACTTAAAAAAAAAAAAGAAACATTTTTCATGTTGCTCACCTCCGATGCTGTTTCCCCATGCAAGAAAAGTGATTCCTAGCATGGCGTCAGATATACTGCATGCGTATCCTATGCATTGGAGTACTGCCATGACTTCTCCGGCCACTAAATAAACTGTCAACATGGCAGCCAAAAATCCCAAAAATGCAAATACCTGGAATATTATTAATTCTCAACACATTTGGCTATTAATAAACTGTCGAATACAGATTTTTCGTATATTTGAATATATAGTAGATGGTTAAAAAATTCCTACCATCCGCACAAGAGACGAAAGAAAAGTACTCACATTATGAAATTGTGGAACACGATCCGCGTGCGTCATTAGAAATACAATTACACCAATTATGGTACCGACAACGAGGAATAATGGCGTCAGCGGCAAATTGCCAAAAGTCGTTCGCCAAACTGCAATAAAACAGTTAAAATGAAATTGAAGTTGAGTGGTACCGGCTGTTATGCCGGTACCACGTCAAGTGTCGATATGACGATTATGCATTATTGACTGCTCATCTGGATTTCACATCTATCGTTTTGCAATGGAGGATATTACGGAGAATATTTCTGTAATATCATGGAAAATTATTCACAAGAAGAGAATGAATGGAAGAAATATTAAAAAGCAATAAGTAAAATCTTTAATATTTTAATAAAAAAATAAATGTCGGTTATATCTTTTTATCTTCTGTTTTAAATAACTTTTCAAGAAATACATATATGATTATCAAGTTAAAAAGCATTTCAAAGTTCACAATTTAATTATCTTAAATAGCTTATTATTAATGTACATGATTTATAATTATCTATATATTATATTGTTACGAGCAGTATAAATGAATGAAACTAACCATTTAATAAAAATAGTGTTATTGTAGGTGTTACACATAACTGGAAGCAATTTAGTAGCTTTGACCACCCTTTTTTTTCAACGGTAGGATTTACGACAGGTATGAACAGTTGTAACAGTAGCATGGCGGGAGAACGTATAATCAAGACAATCTTAAAAAATATTCCCGATTTCTGCCAATCTTCTTTGCTGATTGGATTGACATCATACAAAAATTCTCTGAAAAGACCTCTTGGTCGGTCGGAAACATAGTCACTAATTTCCGGGCTTAACTCGACGGAACCACTCCGTATCTTGGCTCTCTCTAGCTCCGTAGCGATTGCTATATCTAGTCCATACAAATATATATGAGTACAAAGAAATATTGAAATTAAATCATATATGAAAATTTCAAAACAAGAACAAACTAAATCCACAATACTTAAAAACTTTGATTTTAAACAAAAAAAAAAATAGAACAAATATCAAAGATTTATTTCACTCTCATATAAAAGTATTCATTACATATTAAAAATATTTATTACACATATTTGATTACAAACTATGAGCTAAACATGCAAACGTATATACAGTGAAAGTAATTATAAAATAATTGGCAAAGAATTAGTTTTACAATTCAAGCTTTACTTGTAAATGGTTGACAACATCTTAAATATGCGAGTAGAAATCAGAACACTTTACTAGAAGTCAGAACACTTTACTTACGAAGCGGAAAAAACGCATCGTTCCGGAAAAAAATTCGAACTATTGAAAAATTCAAAAGAACTAAAGATGTAAGGATATGTGCGATGAGTCGTAAAAACGACGGTTGGTACCTAGTTTGGCATGTAAGCCAAAAGGTCGGCTTCTACCGGGAATCTTGGGAATGGCGCCTGTGTCTCTGTTCGCCAAGTAAGTATGCAGGACGTCTGGATCGGGCACACTTGGGATTCTGGCTGAAAGTACATAAGAATGTTCTCGGGGAAAGGAGATCGATACTTAGTATGGTGAAAATTTTCTATACGCGATAAGGAAGGAGCTAGTCATCTTTTTCACATTGCAGCGAATTCATGGGTTATGAAGAGAGATATTTCTCGTTTTAGAATAGAAATAGAAGTTCTTGAACGCACACTGATCATAAAATTTCGAGCATAGAAGTATCTCGGGAATATATCTCTCCTCGCGAATTAGACTTCCGCAGAGAGTAAAGTTTTATTTGCATTCGAGGAAAACATTGTTAAATGTAAACTTGTGTACTTTTTGAAAGTTACGAGTTTTCGAAATTTTACTGTCTAAAATAAAAAGTAAAAACTAAAGACTCTTCGTGATTCGCGAATCGAAGAATACCGCAACGTACTTTTCACAGTCTCCTCTCTGGTGTCATATACCTGCATTATCACGACCACCACAATGAACAATATGTAGACCAGAATAAAACCTGCAATTAAAATATATCAGCATTAAGAAGCATTAATGTCGCTTGACTCGCAAGGTTATTTCCCTACACATACCGCTAAAATAATGAATGATCCACATAATATTACGCAAAAAAACTTGATAATATCCACCTTTTCATGTTCTAATTAAAGAAAAAAAAAATCTTAATTGCTCCTTCTTTTTAATATAAAAACAGAAAAGTAATAATGCCGGGAAAAGAATTCATTTTAAGAATTTTTAATGAAGCAAATAGTAAATAGATACAGCGAAAATTTTTTACCGTGCCATTTATATTTAATTGTATATTAAAATTGCGAATTATCAAGCTAGATCAGTATTTCTCAAAGTGAACACTTCTTTTGGGATTGTTTGATTTTATTTAGGAGAGAAAATTAGACATAAGAAGACAGCAACAAAAATTGATGATACGAGATTATACATGTCATTATCCAACAAAGTATTGTATATAAACGTATACATAGATTTTTTAATAATATACTTTTTATATTATATTAATAAGAACTGCGTATATATATTGCATAAATATTCAAATAATTGGAATTTTTATTTTGTAATTTTTTAAAAATATTGATAAATGTATAATAAATTATTTATATTTTTTATTATATATAATATAGATTATCATTTTATTATTACATATATTTAAGAAGTACGGAAAATTAGAAATAATTTGATGGAGAATTAAAAAAGTAGTGGTCTGAAAAAGTTTGAGAAACACTGATCTAATAATAAATAAAAATTGAATTTCTGTCTGTTTATCTATTTACTATCGCGTCGTGCAATATGAAAAAAGATGAATCATGATATTCGACGCAGCTTTATGCGTGGCTTAATAATAGCTTCCGTCTATTCTGCTTTGTTCGGGCGCAAGATTATTTCCATAGACTTTATCCACTGCAACAATAATCCCTGTTTTCCCGGTGAAACGAATTCCTTGCCGCGGAATCCCGCAAAAATTCATCGACAGTCAGATTGCAAGTCCAGTCAGGCAGGTGGTGGAGAGAAACTGCGGCGTAGCTTAATTAAATTCGCCGAAGAATTATCGTTATTCCAGAATGAAACCACTTATGGCTTCCCGCAGATAAACTTTCTCTCTCATGACGTAATTTGGTACGTGAAATATCAATAAATTTTGCCAAATACTACTCTATATATTATTCCGATTTTTAACAAAATCAATATCACAATTTAATCACTTTGTTTAGCATTTAATTAGCATTTAAATGTTTAATTTGAATAATATAATATTATATTGTGTATAATATAACATTATGTTATGCGTGCGTGCGTGCGTGCGTGCGTGCGTGCGTGTATATAAATGTAAATATATCGCAATATTCAGTATTATAAAAATTTTTTCATCTATTAATAGTTCGCAAAAATTAGCTTAAGTAAAGTTTATGGAACTTATTACTAATATAAGTTAATCATCTATTCACTTGACATAGGATGAAACGATCGAGATCATATTTATTCTATTCTGGTATTTATGCATAAATTAGTAGCATTAGCATTCGAGTATAAAGTACGAATAATAATTAATCGTGTTTCTCTGTACCTTCTCTTACGTGAGATAATAATCGATAATATCTTATAATAATATGAACAAAAAGATACCTATATAATTTCTTTTTTGCGATACCTTTTTTGTGTATAAAACATTTTTTCCGTAATATTTATGCTTGTTTTCAATTTTCTGTCAATTGCAAGTCAATAGTATTTATAAAAATAGTAATTATAAAAATTGATGAAAACGACAAAGAAAATAGAAATAATTTATGTTTATTTTTATCGCATTTATGAATGTGGTTGTATGATATAATCGATTAGTATCAAAATGGCAACTACAGAATCTCTCGTAGCATATGGCGGCAAGAGTGAGAAAGAGTCAACCAATATTAGCTTATCGGATTCAAATAAAGATAGCGTACGTACTTATTGCCTCCCAGAGGTGAACCATCTCATCCCACACCACATAATTTATCCAGCATACAGCAACGATATAAAAACAGGCGTCCCTCATGAGAGACCTGAGCGAAACTTTAAAGGGTTTAGTTATCGCGACAGAACCGGCAATCATCGAAGTCACAAAGACACCTGCGCCGATTAATTCAGTGAACATTATTATCACTTCGTCGCCTTCCGACACGAGGGACGTGAAGATGTCAGGCGCGCCGTTTCCGAATGCCAATATTGTCACCCCTGCTATGCTATCCGATAGATGCATTACACTGGCTATTACTGCCAATGCTGGACAAAAACTAGAATAAAAACGTCGTAATGAATCATTAATGCTACTAATACTTATGTTTATATGAAGTATTTCAGTTTATCCTGTAATGAAGAATTTATTGATAGATTAACAAGACCAGTCTTGGAAAGTCAAATTAGATTTTCGATTTAAACGTTATTAAAATGGGCATTCCTTGTTTTTATTTAATTATAATATATTTTTTATAAAATTTTTTTATAATATATAATTTCTCGGTTTGTTAAATTTTATTTTTTGGTCATAACATTAAAATCTATATGTTGAATGGCAATACCTATGTAATTATATGTATAAATTATATGTATAACAACTCTATTTGGAACGTTTGGAACGTAAAGTAAAGCAATTAGCTTGAAAAGGAAGTGACATTTGAAAGTCGCTCATTTGAAATGCATACATTATTAAACTAATCCTGTATGCATTTAACATTTGCTATTTTACTGCATGCAGAGAGTATGTTATTTACAGAAAAGTAAATTTACCCTCTTAACTGAGTTTTAACTATTACACTAATTACACACATCACAGCTGAACTCTAATAAATTTAATAACATAAGAACCGTCATATTTTTATCATTAAACGCAACAAAATAAATGCTACGAAAATCTTAACAATTTTTAAAGCTATTAGGGATTTAAAAGCTGCCAGCATAAGAACAATTGAAATATCGAGTACATCTGTTCTTTACAGTTTGGTAAATCGCGTTATAAATTTACAGCTTGTATTTTATATTATTACGTTATGTTGATCTTACTGACAATATATTATTATAATAAATTTTTGTATATGTTCTCATATAATTTAACAAATTAAAAACATCGAAATAAAAGCTAATTTTTATGACAATAACGATACTTAAGTGTTTAAATACAACTAGAAAATTACGGTTTTCAGGATTCCAAAACTTTGTTATTGGATACGATTCTACAAACATG
>NW_017305611.1:2501131-2502430 GCF_001594115.1 Trachymyrmex septentrionalis
CACACAATAACGATACTTAAGTGTTTAAATACAACTAGAAAATTACGATTTTCAGGATTCCAAAACTTTGTTATTGGATACGATTCTACAAACATGACAATTTGCCATTTTCGCTATATTTGTATAACTCGAAAGAATAGAGAAACTTTCGTTTATCATTTTATAAGAAACTGCTCCATTGAACGTAGACGTTTGAAATATGGGAAAACATGAATCTTTCGGTTATTGGCTTGGTTAGTTGCCAGAAGTCAAAATTCGTTGTAGTTATGTAATCATCTATATTCGGTAGACGGTAACACGTTTTCATCGAGATTGAACTTGGCCAAAGTTCT
Organism: Trachymyrmex septentrionalis; assembly: GCF_001594115.1. Taxonomy (NCBI): domain Eukaryota; kingdom Metazoa; phylum Arthropoda; class Insecta; order Hymenoptera; family Formicidae; genus Trachymyrmex; species Trachymyrmex septentrionalis. Next base: position 2,501,464 of record NW_017305611.1, read on the forward strand.
CAATTTCGGTACTAAGAAAAGATGCAATTTTATTGTTACTCGCTTTTACGTCTCATAATTTGTACTCGTGGTTGAGCATTACTTTGCAAAAAACTTACAATTTTACAAGTACATACATTTAAATATATTTTATGTTTATTCACCACCTTTGTTTACTTATTTCGTTTTTTACAAAAATACATTATGACAAATAATATGCAAGAAAATTTGACAGAGACTTTTCGATATGCAGAAATTCATCGATAATTTTGTTTCTTAATAAATGATCTACAAATAGATCGATTTACAAAATAAATCAACTTACAAATTATCTGCCGTAGTCCCCAAGATCAAGAATAAATAAAGTAACCAAAAAAGTACAAGAGCCAAGCCGCCAACGAACAGTGCCGTGTTTTCGGATCTGAAGTAGCAGAATAACAGTATCGTGTACTGAATCATCGAATCTGAATAGCAGTCTGCAGTATTCCTCACCCACTCACAACGTTCCGCGGCGGAAACTTGCCAAACGTACGAGCAATCATCCTGAAAAAAAGATTCGACGAGGAGTTTGACGAGAACGCAAACTGGAAGAGACGTCGATAACAATTCACCTCTCGTATGGGTAGATGCCCATGTCTTAAAAAAGGACTCGATATTTGCGACCTCATGTTCGAAGAGCATAAAAGCGCAACGAAGCGATATGTAACCTATATTTTGCGTATTTGCCTTTCACGGATCCGCTCGATCGTTGCCTATTCAAGCAGAAGCGAGCGAAACTTCAAGCGATATAGACAGAAAGCTGTCACATACGTAGTGCATACTATGCGCACAGTTCGAAACGTAAATTCAATATGAAGCATACATAAAAGGAATTTGTACAATGACATACCACACAGACACACACATACACACACACACACACACACACACACACACACACACACACACACACACACACACACACACACACACACACACACACACACAC
>NW_017305611.1:2502530-2525186 GCF_001594115.1 Trachymyrmex septentrionalis
AAATAGGACAGTCTATGTATATGTATATATATAATTGCAAGGAAACTTAATGAACGTTACAATAATCTAAGACATTATTCCGTGTCTGGTTTTGTTTGCGAAGCAATATAAAAGACAATATCAAGTATAATAACATCAGTTACAATTGATTTATTGAAATGTGATTATTTCAAGAACTAGTGCAAATGAATTTTAATTGTAATTAGACAGAAATGTGATGCCACTTTCTTTGTGGAAAAAGTGATACATAGTTGTTGGTTTCTCTCGACAACAGGAGTGCGCACTTAAGAATCTCGCTACTTGACGTGAGACTAAACAGGCATACTCATCCGCACTCTCGTCTGATGGCAACAAGAGGCTCATTAGATGCACAGCAACCGTTCTGCTCCATTTCTGCTCGCGACGAGACGATGAAAAAAGAAAGCAATACTATGTAACGAGCACGGAAGGAAGCCTCTCCACAAACGGATACGCTGTCATTCAGCACGTGATATTATATCGACATTTACTCGATATTATTGTCAGTTTACAGATAATGAAAATTCAACGATGTGTCGCAAACCGGCGATGTCAGTTCATTAGATTTGCTACGACTAATCAAGAACTTTCACGGTTGTTATTAGTTTTACACGAAAATATTCTGTAAGGGAACAATGCGAAAACTATTTCTCTCGAAATGCTCGTTAAAGATAATTCAACGAGCCAGAAACCGATATTGTTATTATACAATACTGTACTTTTTCTCGTTTAAAATATTACAATGCGCACACAATACGTACATTAAAATATTAATAACTGAAACCGTGTATTGTGGTAATTTTTAATTTTCCAATGTTTTATCAGATATCCGTTCGTTAAATTTAAAATTAAATTAAATTTTACTAAGTTTATTAAAATAATTACAAAGATTACTGAACGTTTTTTAAACATTGTTTAAGTTAAAAATGGTACTGCAACAGATACACGCTCGTATTAGTGCCTGAAAATTAAAGCTAATAAATATTTTAGCATCAACGAGAAATCTTAACTTTATAAATCTAACTTATCGTACACACAACCGGTTTGCAAAAACGATAAATCATTTAGATCGGACAGAGCTTGAATAATGTAACTAGAATAAATGGGGTTTAAGAGGAATTTTTTTGTTATTTTAGTGTAAAATTGTAGAAGTCACTCTCTCTAGCGAGCACTTGACCATGCAAATTATCCTGGAAAAAATCATAGAGGAGTTCATACTCTGACGTCTCTCTATCAGTCTATCTTCTATTGTTGCCTACTTCCTAACAACTTTCCATTAAGCCCACCTTTCAGCAGCAGCGTACTTCACCGTAATTGCCAACTTCAGCAAATTGTCATTTATCGCCAGACTTCTTTTGTGCTGCTTTCGCTCTAAACACTTTATTGAATTGCATTCACAGAAGGCACAAAGGAGCCAACGGCTTTACCCCAATTTATACTGCGCTTTTATTCTCTCTACGAGAGCCAAGCGCGCTCGCTTGGCTTTTCCGGTTTCCTGTTTTGGCTCTCTGTGCCACCTGCACATTTATAATAAAGCGTGTGAGTGATATAAGGCTAGAATATGCAAAAGCTTCTTTCCGTAGTATAAGATGACTCTTACAATTAATGTAATGTCGTACCACTATTGTGTTGCTGAAACCGGGTATGTACGAGTGTACACACTCGGTTATGCTTGAGCCATTTGCCGTGTGTTTTGTAGAATAACTCATATTAAAGATAAAACAAAGGGTCGCTGTAAATGTTAAAATAACTATGCAATTTATCTCAATTAAATTGACTGCTTCAAAAAAAAAGGTAATGAATCTTTTCCGTGAATACGTGTACTTTATTTTCGATGAGTCCATTTTCATACAAAAATAAATGTTATTGTGGAAATTTATTTAATTATTGTACTAAACACATCTATTTAAAACCTCACGTCATACGGTTGCGTAGTTACACTAGCAAATACAATGGCATGACGGTTCGTTTAATAATATGAAGCGCGTGCAAAAGAATGAATAAATCGCGTTCTGATATTTTTGTCAGTTGCACTATTCCGCTTCACTCGGGGCGGTTATATGTTTGGAATAAAAACTAAAAATGACAGATGCATTGCGGACGCATAGATCGACTCAAAAAAATTCAACTGATGAATCGAACGAATGTATTGCTCTCTAATGATATAAAATATCCATTTCTCCTATTCTCGAATGTAATAACGTTCAAATCGTGGTTTTTTTGAAGATATAATTAATTTGTGATGATTGCAAGTAAATAAAGAGAATCTCATTATAATACCATTTTACGGAGATAAAACAGACCTAAAACCTTTTGTACTTTGAATTTGTAGAAACTTAATTTTACCGTCATCGTCTTTCTACCGTGTAAAAAGCCGCGTCTCAACTGTCTTTAGTCTTTGTCGAGCTATGTTAAGCTATATCAGGATTTCCAGTAACGAGGAAGAGGTTCAATTAATCTGAGATTACGGTCGTTCATCTGACAATTACCGACGGACTTCTAAGAACTTGTTGCAACAGATGCTTGATAGGTCCTGTCTACTCATTGAAGCAGATGGTTTCGATAGGTGTCCGCGGTGTCGATAACTTTTTTCTTCTTTTGCAATTTATCAGAAGATTTTTAACACTTTAATCGGTGTGCACAGATAACATCAAATGTATTATAAAATTACAAGAACATTTAATAATTTACAAAAGTTTTAAATATACAAATTTCTGAAATTTAAAAAAGAATCTTAATTCTAGAACTAAATAATAATAATAGTATTATTTAGTTCTAGAAGATAATAGAACATTTATTTAAATTTTGATATAATATTATATTACGAAGAAATTGCAAATAAGGATTGAATTTGATTTTTAGAAATGAGAATTACTTGCACTTTAATTTCAGCATCTTTTTTTCTGTTTTGTGAATTTTAATTTTTTTATATCCATTTCACTTTCTCCAAATGAAACTTTGTACTTAATATCAGTTCATAACCAATTAAAATTTTAATAGTTTTCTTCTCTCAATCTTTTATCTCAAAGTGGAGAATATTACAAGTAGCAATGACTCTTAGATAGCGTATTTAAAATTTAAGCGCAAAATGAAGCTATAATAACGGATAAAACGATATAATAAGGATAACGAGGTTGATTGCATAATATAGCGAAAATGGAATTTCATGAAAAGCGTTGATCACGCGGCAGTGGTTTAGAGAAAAAACGACAAAATACCTGAAAATAATTTGTTCCCTTCAGGTGTATATGCGAACGGCACCCTCACAAAAAAAATTTTAAAAAAGCAAAACGAATCACGTGTTTCTGCGCTTGAATATAGATCGTATGAATTGTGCAGACGATATGTATATGCTATGGATACAGATGCAATTATTTTTACCCATTGCATTTCTAAAGCAATTGATTATTTCTTTCAAATCATAAAAGTTCGAGAAATAAAAATTGTATAATTGCTATCTATATATATGAAATCGCGCAACGCTCATTAAATATTTTCTCTGATTCAAAAGAAAATATACGTAATACTTAGGTACATGTGGAAAATATTTCATACTGGATGATTCTGAAATACGAGCATTGTGCTTTGCAGGTGTATTTTTTAATCAGTTTAAAACCGATTGTTTTTCTCTTCTGATTTCGATTTGCCTCGTAATTTTCGTAAAGGATTTACCTCGCGTATCTTGATAGACGCATCGTGCTACTTTAACAAGAACAAACGTAAATTTGTAATAGGCATTAAAAGCCGTTCAATATTCGTGCAAATTGACCTGCGGATTATTTAACGATAATGCAAAGTTCGAATGGGTTTTATGGTATCACCGGATAATAATATCGTAATAAATAAATGATTTGCCCGATGGTATGGAAATACGCATTATTCTCTTTGCGTATATATGAATGTGGGAATTCATTGCTACCAAATACCACGCTGTCAATAACGCAATCGACAAAGAGCTGAAAAGAGCGATCTTATTAAAAAATCTGAACATATCATAGAATAAAGAAAATCTCCGTGTAAATTAGTGTAGCTCTACTAAAAATTATACAATTTCTAATCAACCGCTATCTTATAATTAGATTTGAATATTTATGATTAATAAAAAATGTTGCAATATATCTAAATGTTTTTATTTTGTCAATCATTTTGTGGCAAAATGTATGATAACTCTAATAAAAAAAAATTAATAGTTGATATAAAGAATTATCTCATAATAAATAATATCTACATTTTACATGAAATTTTTATGTCAAAGAGATGACAAACTAGAATGTGTGTCTTTTGTGATATCTTTTAAGTCTACGCTAAAGTCCAAATTTGAGTCCATCCGTAATATCAAATTAATTGATATAATTTTTCATTTTTTCGTAGATTTCAAAGAAATATACACGATAAGAAAAGAAAACGAAATCAGAACACTTGAAAACTCTTTCTATCGACATCCACTCCATTATCAAGAACCTTCCTTGGTTTGTGCTATAGTAAGAGGGAGTGCTCTTTTCGTGACCTTCGTGGATAAGCTTCTTTCGACATTTAATCCCTCGCAGAAACAAAAAAGCTATACGTACACAATACGGAGAGCCGTGGCGCCCACCCAATGCACTTAACGTTTTCCGGTAGCGGAGGCATTCTCTCTTTGGCGCACGTCCACAGTATTTGCTGCGGTACTTGCTCGAATGCTCGGTAAAGGGCGGCAAACACCTGGTTCGGTATAGTGGACGTGTCTATTTGCGATCCCAGACTAAAGTAAATAACGCCGTTTCTGCTCTGAGAGTCCAAATAATCCTGGAGATCCATGGGGCAGTGGCCCGATATCGGAATATGAATACCTCCGATTTCCTTAACTCCTGACGTCAGAGAACGTGCCACACTTACGACCGGATGACTGCTCATCAGGATCAATGATATCCTGAGCTGGAAAGCAAAGTCGGACAAATCGTGCAAAAAGAAGTATTTTCTTGCGGTGTATAACTCGGCCAATCGAAATGTATTCTGGATTTAAGTTAACTTGCGATTAACTTTCAGCTGACATCGATCATGTGACGTAGACCGATGCTATTTTTAATAGGTAGTATTTTAAAATTCAGCTCATAGCTTTGTGACAATAATCAATTTAATTCTATTTTTGTCTATTTTATACATTTTACTTAGAAACTTAAATTACAGCGAAGACGTACATCATTATACGAAAATTATTTCGATAACGCATTTATCCGATAAAGTAGATACTTATTAATCTCATAATTCTGATACCACTGAATGGAATTTCGAGCATCTGTGTGGCGCATACTTTAGTTGATAAAAATAGTAATATCGATAGACATTAATTAATTCCTAACAACAATTTTGAGGATAAATTGCGTGCATCTGCTTCCCAACCTAATAACCAGCTTGACGATCAGTAGAAGTGCCACATTAATCGTCCTTTCAAGTAAATTTATTGCCCGGTATATGAGCTAAAGATATTAGGGATGTAGCTTGAATTCTCAAGATTCTTAAGATCTCGTTCAACCATGATAATCCAACACAGCTGACAGCACTTACTATTTTAGATATATTTAAAGCTTGGGCGATACCCAAAAAGCAAAGCTCGCTAGCAAAAATTTCGATCACTAGTAAATCAAAGTGTTTTTTTATATCGATAATCTTCTTCATTTCATGATTCAATATAGGTTCATAAAAATCTTTACGGACCGTTAGTTCTAGAAAATCTTGCTAAATCGGGACATTAACGGTAGAGTATTGATTCGATTCAATAAAGTGAACCAAAGGTCCACGTTGGTGAAGTTAACCAAGCAGATTCTCTGAGGGAAGTGCGTCACTGTGACAATCTTGTAACCTAACCTCTCGCATTGAGTCTCTTCAGCAACGGTTTGTACACGTTGTGTAGTGACTCTTCACATCATGCAAGGGAAATACCGCCAGTATCCTGGCCTCATCGATCGCACTGAGCAAACAGATCATGATCAATGACATCGCTGTAATTTTTATTGTATGTTTAGAACGTACGCATCAACATTGGATCTTTCAATGCATAAATTATTAACCCAGATAACAAAAAATGTCTAAAACCGGGTTATAAGGTGTTCTTTTTACATCTAAAAGACTTAAAAACGTCTTATGTCACAATTTTAGACTTTGTGTTATTTGGAAATATGCTTATAATGTAAAATTAAATTGATTTACATTTGTGTGAACGTGAGATGATTTTTTTATAAATAATAATTTATTTTACATAATAAAAATATTAATAAAAATTGTTTTTAGCATATTTTTGCAACTATAAAGAATCAAAGTTAATGGTAAAAAACATTTCAAATAACTTTGAACTAAAAAATTGTATGGAAAATGTATAAGTATATAAATTTGCGTAATATTGATTATTATTTTGTTTTATCAACGAAATTGAGAAGGTGAGTTACAAGCCTCGAGCGCGAGATTAAAGTGGTTCATTTATTAAGAAATGCGTCACAGAGAGAACGAAAACAGTGTAGTGAAAAGATTGGAACAGAGGCAAATCGAAAAAGAAAATATTTTAGCATTCATACCGTTCATCCATTCGAAAGGTCCCAAGTGTGCTCTTCTTCCTAATTCGTTTGGAAAATTTGCCAATTTAAAATCGCGCGTATTATCGTTCGTATCAATCTATCGAATGTGCTATTTTCTCTATTTATCGAATTACCTAATAAAATAGTTTTTGAAATGTCAAACAATGACGAAGCAAACAAACAAACGGACACCCGCATTTCTCGACAATCTAAATTACATAGGATTGAATGCAATATGTTTTAAATCTAGTTGAATTGTTAGTGGAATTACGCACATATTTGTGTGCATTTACACAAAGCAACTGCCTTCGCTATTTTATATGATTTTTCAACTATCTAAACGCTGAATTAAACAGTATAAAATAAGGTAAACATTTGTAAAACTTAACATGTTACATTATTCTCATTTCAAAGAAAATTTCATGTTGTTCTCATAATATTTAGTGATTTTGATTTAATTCTTTATACTAATTTCAAACATCACTTTAATAAAAGAAAGAAGAATTTAAAGTTTCTTGTTATTCTTATTTACTTCTGTAATTTTTTTAAATTCAAATTATGTCTAACATTTTAATATAACATTTTTATTTATATTATAATCCAATAAATTAAAAGTTATATCTTAAAAGTAAAAAAAAATGTTGTGTAATGTAATATAATCTTTATAATTTTACATAATTCACTATACTTTTGAAAATTCCCACATCTGTCCTTCTTGCGAAATATCGATGAAATTGTGGATAAATTATGTCCTGGTACTATTTATTATATTTTCTATATCAAGGTCCTTATTTTCTCGAAATATTTATTAATGTATAAAATATAGTTGCTATGTGTATGCAAAATTATAAGTTAATTTAAAAATGGAAATATGTGCGCAATATTTATATGAGGGCTGATTTCGTTTTTTCATTTCTTCATATATTAAATGGAAATTTGCAAAATATAAATTAAGTGATTAATAAATTAAATGATTAATAAAAAAATAATTTGGAGATGAATTGTGAAGATCATAAGGTACAACTTTTTTTTCTTTTCCATTATACAATTTAATTTAACTTGTTTATTTTAGAATGTATATACTCTGTATATTAACGTTTATTACAAAGATATTTTGTACTATAAAAAATCAGTACTCCAAACACAGAGTAATCACGACTATAATATACAAAGTGAATGGTATTTTACTGAATTCATTTATATACGCAATTTTTCGCATTGTACTGGCACTCTCATTGTTCTCGCGCATTGCAATGTAGAATATTAAAAAATGTCAGAAATACCACGAAGTCCATCAATGCATAATTTTATAAATTGCACAAAGTTAAAGTACAGAAAGTAATAAAAACGATCTGAGAGAAATTCTTTTCCGATTGAATTTTCGCGACAAGGTATGTTCTCGAGTGATACACAAATTTATTTTACTTACATTGCGATATGCGTCAATCTATTTTAATATAATTAAAGATTATTATATATAATATAATATAATTGCTTTAACTACATGGTAGTTCAATTAGAGATTTAATCGTTTTAATATCACATATTATATTATAAACACATTATTTGAGAAATAATTCAAAATTATTCATAATCATCAAATATATCTAATCTAACGTTTTATGGCCAAACGTTTTACTTGCATGTAATTTCGAATTTAATTACTTTTTAAATATTTTAAATTTTGACTTAAAAAAGTCGCTCTCATTTTATATATTAATTTAATAAATTTTTTAATTTCATTTAATCTCTGTTAATGTTATGTATATACACTTACTTTATTTTAATTAAATATACTTTTTTTAACGTTTCCTGAAATAACATATAAGAGAAAAAATTTTAGTGGTAATATAAGGGATGTATTTTTATTTTTTATCTTTTTGAGTATTTAAAAGACGAGAAGGACTTGAGTAGTAGTTTTTAAGTAGTAGTTTTTGAGCTAATTATTCGATCGGATCGTAAGGCAGATAATCGTGGTACAACAGCCGCGCGTTAAACTCGTTATTGCAACCAGAGGAGGGCTTAAGTAAAGCCATGCTAGCGCGTTCAACTTTGCGAAATGATATAACTTAACTCCTCGTAACACCAATACAGGTGTATCTAGTCTCGATGCTCGTCTTTATTTGCTTTCAACGTGTTTGCGTGTTCTGCCTCTCTTCCCTCCCCTGCCCCCCTCCCCTCTCACTCACTCACTCCCTTTCTCTCTTTTTCTTTTCTCTGTGTATATACTAACTACGACTATACCATACTACCGAAACCCACTACCCGCAGATTACGATCTCTGTTCGAAAATCCTACGTGTTCATTCAAGTTTCTATGCGAAGGATCACTAAGCCGCTCGCTCTCCGGATTTTCCGAAAATTCGAACTCAAGCCGCACGCAAAAGTAAGATCTCAACAGAATGAATACAAAGCTTTTCAACATGATAAATTGTTTTAAAGAGCTTTCTCAATGAAAAATAAATTTGCGTTTACTTTTTTTTAGACATTCTTGTTTTGCTCTTGCATAATGGGAAATTCTATTATTACCAAACAAAAATATTAAAATTAATTTTTGTAAATAAAAATATCAAGACAGGAATGAATAATTCTTTTTGTGTGTTTTTACAATTTTAATTATGTTAAAATTGCACAATTGACGAAACAATTGTTTGAACATTGAACAAAAGTTGTAAACGTAATGCTAAATTGTTTAGCTTGGAAATGTTAATACCGCGATCAATTTATATAATATAAAGAGATATATGTAGGTATACATCACAAGCGTATTATAGCATCGCACTTAGATTTCATGTTAATTAATTTACCATTCTACTGGGGGTTGATTGCGCTTTAACAATACATCCAGCTGAACGTGAATCCGCGATGCGGCAATGAGTAAAATGAGTGAAGCACCATTAGCAATATCATCGTAAAGTAAAGCTCTTTCATAAACTCGTCCTAAGCGATGTCGATGGTAAATTACATTATGCAGTAGCAACATTTATAACGTAGGACAGCGTTTGCGCGGTGCAATCGTGCGGAAATACCAGCAGAAAGCCGAGAAGAGCGAGACGTGACTTCTTCTGAAGAGCGAGATAAAAAAACTAACGCGATGTCGCATACACGATCGTATGCTAATGTCCCATTCCGCGACCCACTTCCACCTTAAGCGAGCCTCGAAATTATTCTGCCTTCGAAATTAAATGGGGCCAACTCGGTAATTGCTCCCTCTTACAACGCGCATTAATTAGCTCTCGACGATATCGTGAAAGTTTCCTACAACTGGCTTACCACCACCGTTAGGAAACATACTTCTTACATTCTGTAGTCCGCTAGAAAGTGAGATAAGAGACTATATCGTTGCGCCCGCACGACGTAGAATAGTTGATCGTCTTAGGGAAATGTGCACCACCAGCTAAATGATCGCGAATTATTGGGGAAAATAAAACGAGCTATTGAACACCATAAGGAATAGTAATGGCACCGATCCTGATGCGATTTCGTTAGTTAATAAAAGTATTCTTTAGAACACATCGACATGTAAAATATTGATGCATTTGTTTTGATGTTATAAAATTTAACGTGTGGCTCAAGAATCAGTATATCATACGAATATGTCGGAAATATATCGGAAAGGGAAAAGTTAATTTGTCAGAATTATCTAATATTTGTCAGAAAATAATCCTGTTTGCGACGTATTATTTTCTATCTCTGCGTATTTATTTTACGTACAGCATATATCTCTTGAAGATAACAGCGCGTTTAAATCGGTGCATTAATTAATCTCGATGGCATCACGAAAGTTTTACAGGCTGTACCACAAATCTCTGAGAAGACGCGAATGTTCCTCTCACGGCATGGTACTTGAAATTCAGATAAGAAAGCCTTCACTCTCGTCTCCTTACTCAGATCCCCAACCACTTCTTCTTCTTCTTCTTCTTCTTCTTCTTCTTCTTCTTCTTCTATGGCTTTGTCTTCGCTTACAAGTACAAGCATCGCGTGACTCTCCATCGGTCGAACTTCGTCCTGACTTTACCGAGTGCGTCGTCGACTTTCTACTAAACACTGATGAAACACTGCCCGACAAATAATCTGACACACTCGTTTAAAGTCAATAAATTATTTATGCACTAAGCTTCGACTTCCCTGGAAACATCTATCGCAAGATATAGGTAACACAAGATACTGAAACTATAACAGAGAGCAGACAAAATCGTGACTTTCTCAAAATTGCACGAAATTCAGAACTTACAATTAGTTACGCAAAATATAAAAAACGATTCTCAAAAAACATTTTATTATAGATACTACTCGTTTTTATAGAAATTAAATGTTAATTGACACAAAGAGAGACTAAAGCTGACTTTCGAGAATCTTTTTCTAAAACTTAGTGTCATGTGTATATATTTCTATAAATCTAATGCATCGTTCTGAAAAAAAAAAACTCATAATTGAGATAATTATCCGGCATACATTAACGATACAACGTTTTGAAAATTCCTACAAAAAAATTTCTATTCGTGTTTCGAGTATCTCACTCGCTGAATGAAGGAACGCGCGGTTGACCTGCTGTGGCAAATTAGCTCGCAAAACGGGAATCGGCCGAGCGAAGGATATCCGACGACTATATTCGCGATGAAGCGGTAGCCATGCGCGAGTCTCGTTAGAGTTTCTCCGTTGCTCGTTATATGTCGCCGCCGGTGGATGGTAACTGGCCGAAGGGAGTCCGAGGGAGAAAGATGGTCTCGTTTTTCTCCCCCAGCATTCCCAGTATATGGCGATGTCGGGCGTCCGACGTAGAAGTGTCCGATCTGTCCATTTCCGCGGCCAACCGACCCAACCGTATACCAGCTTGGTTTCGTCCCACTCTGAGTGTCCCGCGTCGCTCATTACCAGCGACGGACAAAAGGCGACCCCACTTCTACTCACGACGAGTACTCTCTTGTAAGGGACATCTAAAAATACGAGTACTTTACTACCTCACTGCCTTTGTGCGAGCCTGACTTGATGTACGTACATGCGGCGATAGAAAAGTACTGGACCGTAGTTTTCAGCGCGAGGTATTCAAAAAAGGTAAACGCCAGACATCAAGATTGATTAAATGAAAGAAATGAATACACGCTCGTAATCTCTCTCTTTCTCTCTTTCTCACACACACGCGCGCGCGCGCACACACACACACACACACACACACACACACAATTATATTTCATCTTATTAAAACTAAGAATGAATGTTATTGATTTGAATTACGGAAACGATAATAAAACATCTCGCATAATTATACAAACACAAGCAGCATAATATTCTTTGAGTGGTTTCACTTGATAACAAGGAAGTCGGAAATATTGGAAATACCGATTACAATCGATGACCTATTTCGCAATCTGCAATATCTTTGCGAATATATTGCTTCTATAATTAATGCTGTAATTAGTCGCTGTGCGACGTTATAATTAACAGTATGATAGCGATATGCAGAATTTAACTACCCACCAACCTGTATTGCGGGGTTTCGTTTAATAATGTTCAGTAATGAAGCATCGTGTTGAAACACTTGAAACAAAAATTGTTAATTTCCGTTCATTTGAATTACAAACGTGCGCACGTGCGCATTGCAACGTAACTAAGTAACGTAATAGTTTTGTCAGTTTAGCTTGATATCTTGTTATTTTTATTAAATACTAAAGAGACTTAATTATCATATATTTGCTTTGTATATTATAAAGCTATTTATTTGCATGTAGACATGTATAAAGTCAATTATTAAATATGAATAAATACACAAATAATATTATCTCATTTAGCAGACTTTTTCAACAGCTGCAAATAGTTAAACTTTAGATTTATCGAATCTTTTTTCTCTCTCTGCATGCGTCGAGGTCTGATAGCAATATATATTTCTTCAAGTGACTCAAATAGGGGTCGTTAGTTTGCTATTTAATTCTTCGAAAGAAAGCGTCGTGTGGAAAGTGGCTCGTTACTTTCAAACCATCGCGGTCGTCTAATTGAAAGAGACCACGACCAGGCCACGTCTCGACCAGTGCCAGAAACTAAGCGCCATCGAATTTATGCCCGACTTTTCCCCATACACGCGCTTTTGCATCTCAATACTATTGCGCGACGCATTCGCGGGTTTAAAGTTACACTCGCCGAGGATGATTAAAGTTAACGAGCCAAGAAATAATTAAAAAGATTTTAAAAATCATACCCTCTCATTGTATGTACCGATATAAATGGTTTCCGTGCTTCGCGTCATTTATTTCAAATTAATAATTTTGTAACTTTAGAGGGGTTACATTTTGTACAGTCTTGGATGAAAATCGAGACTAAAACATCAGAATAAATAATTTACAACATTAATAAAATAATTACATATTTCTTTTTTTTTTTTGCTTAGTGCTACATATATGACTTCCACTTCTAATCAACTAGAATACAATAATACGCTTTTATAACTTGCTTTTCTATTTGCAATTTCCTTCTCGACATTCCTTATTTTTCATTCATTTTCAAGACTTTTAATGTTAAAGTGCCATATTATAATCTTATTCAATTTTTATGCATAATTGGCAAAATATAAGAAATGTGTTTATTTTGAGTATATATCAGTGTATTTATTTAATTATTTTTAAAAGAGGATTTTATGGGTTTCTCAATTAATCTTTACGAAACGTAACACTCGTGAGAGTTTCCAAGTTGTAATTAACTTTAATTAATCATCGCGAATTTGTTTTGCGACTCATCCAAGTTTGCAGACAGTTTCGTAAGACCGATAATACGAAATGAACAAGGATTGCAAGACAATTGAACGAAGCACCTGTTCTTTAGAAAGATGAAATCCATGAAAGAGATTACTGAAAAAGTTTTATACAATTATCCTATCGATTGCACCGAGCTAAATAAACCATGATCGAATTCAAATAAAAGTATTACAAGATCCAATGGTTACTTAAGCTTTATGATTTATATTTTTGTCTTTTTTTAAATAAATTATTTTTTTAAGTTTAAAATAAAAATATTTTATTACAATAATGTAATTGAAAAATTGTATGTAATAATATCATTAACGATTAAGAAGATATAAAGGAATAAAATTTTCTCTGAAAATATAATATTTTATGTACTTTATCTAAAAATTTAAAAACATAACCAATTTAGAATCGATTCCGCAAAAACTTATGTAAGATAATTTTCTAATTTAGATGTTTTGATAAATCTAAAATTTAAATTTACTTGAAATCTAATTAGAGGAATAATATTCTATTAATATTTTCCCCTCCAAGATTTAACTTGCGAGAAATCTTTTATTTTTGTCTATAAATTTCTGAAACTTTTTTTTTATATACTCTATAAAATTTTTCTAGAGTATATATAACATATTACGTATATCACTGTAAAAATTATCTATCGGTTCTTTTTGGAGTAGATATTGTCTACTAGACGTTGAAGTGTTCACTACCCGTACAGAGAATTGAACAGGAATGCATTGCAAATCACAGCCTGCAATTTGTTAGACACTAATGGTAAATTCAAAGGTGTCTACCCAGCGACAGACATTGCGCGTGTAATGAAATTGACCATGATATACCAGGCAACGACGGACGTTCCTTTGATTTGAGAGGAGGCAACGAGTGAATTGCTAAGCGAAGGGCTCGTGGTAGCGTGGTAAACGAGGGTGAATCCGCGCGCGCAGCAAGGGATGTTTCCTTAATTACGGCTAGCACGTAACGTTGGCGTATACATTTCGGACTGGACTTTCAAAAAATAGATTATACGATGTTATATATACAAAGGATCGGTCGCATGTTTTACATATCATTAAAAAATTCACATACGACAAAAAAAAATCGGATGATACAACTAAAGATTTTTTGTTAGACTAAAATATTTGAAGACTGACACTTCTGTGTATTTTATATGAGAGTGTATTTTATTTTTGAATTAAAATATGTCTTTTATTAATCTGAAGAAACAGACTGAGTTTTAATTTGTGTATGTGACATTTTTTTTATATAGAGAAAATCTCTTTACAATCATACAGTTATTAAACAACGAAGATGAAGGAACAATAAGACTTAGATAACACTAAGTTGTTTGATATTTCACATAGACTTAAAAAAGCTTTACGTAAATAAAAATCTTCAGGCTTGTAAAATAAATATCTACATATAACTACCACTATTGATAGCTGGGAATGCACAATTATCAGCAACCATCACTTTCGTTCGCATTCTTCGGCCACTCAAATACTTCGCGGAGCCAACAATTTTTTTCGGACGCTGTCCTGTCCTGTCGGCAGGACGTACATAATGAAATTGGCCGAACGAGCTTGCCGGGAAGGGACGTCCCTTTGATTCGCTGGACGAGGCAAAAGACCGGGATAAAGGGTACCCCGAGATAACTCGCCGAACGAGGGTGAAGTCCGTATCGTTGAAAAGAAGAACGGGGTGAGTGGTTAGCGAGGAACCGAAAAGAGAGGAACTGGCTAGCCGGGTGAGGGCAAATTTTCGGTCGGCGCCGTTTCTCCGTAATTCCACGTGTGCTCATTCCAGATAACCCTGGTTAAGCAACCCTTGCTAAAACCTTAATGATGCAGTCCCGACCGTGCGATTCTATCGGAATATCGATGATTACACACGGAACACGTTGAGCTCAGTAAGCCTGGTGGTTTAAACGAATCGTTCTACCGGCTTGGGATAATACGATCCTTTATTATCGTTTAAAAACACGAGAAGCATTCTTTCTCATAAGAGACTTCGTAATTACATAATGTATGCACTTTATTTTATTTTTTCTTTTTCTAAATTAAAGATTCGTATTTTAGACAATTGAAGATCGAGCTCTTTAGATTTCGCTATTAATGATCTGCAAAACACCGTTATTATGTAAAGGTTAATCACACTCCAGTCTGGCGTCGAAGTGCCGACCAAAAACTTCCCGGCTGATGAAGATATTTCGCTGAACTAAGCGGGAATTAATTGCTGAATTCGGGTTCCTTCCAGAACACCACCCGTTCTCCTTACGGGCGACGGTAAAAGCAATCTCTCTTTAATAACTTGCCGGAAAGAGGGTTTGCCTTGTATATGCTGTATACATGTATTGTGACTATATGGAATATTCGCATTATATAATCTGCTTCCTGCTTTTCTCAGGAAATCTTTTGTATAATATTAACGTACATAGAAATGAACGAAACGAATTTTTTTTGTACACAGAAAGATTTTTATATCTCTTTGTAATCTCTATGTAATATACGAGAAAGTCTTACATGGGATTTTATTTATTAAGGAACATCATACATATATAAACGCACTTATATATTATTGCAATTATTAAATACATATATTGTAAAAATCAATTTTTTAAGTAACTATAATAATTATTTTACAACTAATTTTATATATGTATATACATTAGATACAATTAATTATACAGTTTAATTATAACTTCAAGGAAAATGCTTTTATTTTATTTTTTTTATAAAGTACTTATTACAATATTATTCATGATTATTTTTTTTAGCAAAAATTATTTAAAAACTGTGCAGGAGACATAACAAACGTTTCAAAGAAAAACACAACTGTTAGACTTATACTGTTCTTCTTTTTAAACTTGAGGATAAAAATGCAGATCCATACATGCAGAATTATGAACCGAATATTCATATTCCGCCCATGCCTGTGAACTTGAGATAACTTTTAACGACAGCGATAACTATCGGCTCGAAGCCAACGGCGAAATATCGATATCCGCATCTGCCAACGACTCCCTAACCGACGAAGAATATTTCACTCGGTTAAACGAGAAATAATAGCCGATTTCGCATCCCTTTGGGAGCAACGCGAATCTCCTTACGATGAAACTCAAAAGGGATGAAAAAAGCGGGCTTTCCGAAAAGAGAGGTCATTCACCTTCGAGTTTGAAATACGATCGAAGTAGAAAGCTGTTCTCGCAAAGGGAAACCTATCAAAGACTTTGCAGCTCTTACAAGATTATCCTAACGGAAGGATTCTGCGCGAAGAAATTTGTAGTAAAGGCGATCGATAACATCATGGAATGTAGAATACAAAGTATTAAATTTATGTGCATAGTAAACAACCGAGACACTAGGATCGGCGAATTTTAACATAACGCGTAATGACATTAATACGTATCTGTGTATTGTGTGTGTACAACTCATCATGGTGAAATATAAATTTTTCTAGTGCTGTTACACTCGCACATCGAATCGCACGGCAGTCTCATTGTTTTCGTTGCCGTCGAAATGAAAATTCGCGAATTTATTGCGATGGTAGAATGAAATTTTTGAACCGCGTCAGCGGGAAACGCGACGCTTGTGGTTTTAATATTCCATAGGTAGACGGCGAAATCTCCAACCGAAGTAATTGTTTAAATCGTATTATACGAGATAAGAGCGAAATCCATACATTAATGCTATAAGGAAATATAAGAAGGTTTAAATATTATGAACTTATAAAGAACGTAACGTTTAAACATGCGTGCTATTCAAAATTTATATTTATGTATACAGTCACAATGCAAATATAAAGCAAATTTTATTTAATAATTTATATGAGTTTAGATTTTTTTAATTAGTTTGACAGTATAATGCGAAATAAAGTTTTGTATATTCTATAGCGGACACTAATAAATATAGCGTTATTCCTAATTAAAAATTGAATCGAAAAGTCCTCTACAATTTTCGCAATAGTTGACGAAATATTAATTTCTAAATATTGCCAAATAAGCGCGTATCCGGCTGCCCAACCATTAGCTATCACGAAAATTGCAAAATAGTAGAGGACTTTTTGATTCAATTTTTTATCAAAAATAGCATTATGTAATTCGACAATCGCTTACTCGATAATCTTTTCGACTCAATTTTTAATCAGGAATAACGCTATATGATTAGTGTCCGCTATTTAAGAAACACTCTACATGTATAATACAAATATACACGAGACGAAACCTCGAATTTTGTAGATACTCTACTTTATTCTAATATTGACGGAATATGCGCAAACCTATAGTTAATTAATTTCTTACACGTATCAATGGAAATCGTACAACGATTTAGGTTGACTTTAAAACAAACCTGAATGCAATTTAAATTAGTGTTTTCGCTTGTTTGATCCGTGCAGCTATATGTCAAGTTGACGTGAATGAATCTTAGACAAAATTTCAAGTCATGATAACGTCAGCTTTTTGTCTATTATAATCTCTCAGTTGAGCTTCTACAAGTCACTCTCCTCAAGAGAGTAACAATTGCTTTCATGATGCTCATCATTTAGATATACGTTTTACATCCCTTTTTTAACCGCGCTTCACAATTGAATTCAATTAGTATTGTTTCGAAGAAAGAGGGTGCCTCTTTCTCGAAAAGTTTCTTTTCTCCCGAAGTTTACCTTGCCCTTTTTGTTTCCGTCCATTCCTCCCGCCCTGACAAACCTGATGCCGTCCTTAAAATTAGTTCGCATTGGCGTGATGCACGATAGTAGATTGCTCCGCGAGAAGTCTTTCTGGCTGACAGCAGGATTTAAATCGACTTCACCTTCACGACCCTTTACGACATTGCAAAGACTCAGACGAAATGGAAAAGCACTTTTAATTTTCTTTTAATTACATCCATTAATTTTCCGCCAGACAGATGGGCAGCTGCGTATGTCCGTTGAGTAATTATCAAATCAACAGTCTAACTTGCTGATTTACATTCACACTCTTTAAATATTTTATTTTTCTTTGTAAGAAATAGAAAATAAATAAATACGCTATCACAAAAAATCTAAAATAATTTTTTTTATTTATCTAACAAGGAATTTTATAATTTTGGCTTTACAAAAAACGTTGTTTATTTGTTCTTGCATGATGGCCTAGCTGTTTGTTTAGAACGTCATATCAATTCTTTTCAATGTTTCCAAATTACGTGTTCTCTTGGAAAATTCCCATATCGTGGAGGCATTTATGGGTGCTCAGTGTAGAGATCTCGCAGAACGTTGCACTCATTCCGATAAAACAATCGGGCTAAATGGTCGATCGCAGAACAATGCGCGATACCGCGCGTTTCCTGTGCCCAACTGCTTTTATCAGCCATTTGACATGTTGGTACAGGAGATTTATCTCATCGAGCTGTGCAATTTAGTCTCTACCAGTAAATTGTCGCTATTGCCGTATTCGATATGGTCTATGATGCTTGGCACGAATGAGAGAGAGAGAGAGAGAGAGAGAGAGAGGGAGGGGGGCAACTTTTGTATCGTGCAAAAAAATGCGAAATTGATTTAATGTTATCTCACGCTTTACACACAATCAAGAAAAATTTGACATATATATAGGTACCGTTTTCTTGTGATAAACAATATTATACGAATACTCTCGTTGAAAATCTTGACCACATTGAAAAAAAATCTCTTTGCATGAATATTCTCTCAATATTAAAATATATATATTACGTGCATTATATCAATTTAATATTCATGCAAAGAGTTTTCCATACAAAAGTTTCAGCGAGTATTCGTATAATGTGCATTGATATAATGTATTTAATATACATATATATTGTAATATATATATTACATGCATTATCTCAATGAAGATCAATTTAAAAAATATTGAAAGATAATATTCATACATAGAGTTTTCCAAGTCATCTTCAAGATTTTCAATGAATATTGGTCTACCATTAATATTATTCATCACAGAAAAATGGTACGTGCGCAGAAATTTTATTAATTACATAAATTATGAGACAATGTATTAAATTGATTTTTGTTTACACATTGCAAAAATTAATGCGCATCTCTCCGTTTCGATTAATGACTATAATCGTATCAGTGAGAATGAAAAGTGCAGAAAAAAGTGTGGAAATATTCTTTGTTTGCATTAAGCTTTTTACAAAATATTCTTACTTTGTTCATAAATTTGCTAAAGCCGAGGGCCCTGATTTTTCTATCCAATAGGTTTGAAACTTTACTTTCTTTTTACCCTACTTACGCAAAGACATTCCCGCGACTCATAAAACAAAACTTTTCCCTTGATTTTTATGAAGATTATGAAGGTCTGTAAGTTTCCGCGTAAGAACGCTCAGTTTCGACCTCATTAAATTATTTGAATATTATTAGCCGCATAAAACGATCACGTAAATCACAAGAGAATATATATCGTCTTCGTAAATCATTTGAAAGAAAAGTAATAAATAAAGTTGAGAAGGAATTTAATGTAATAAAGGGAAAAAGAATTTTTATTGGCTATATCAATAATTTAATTAAAAGTTAATAAGTTATTTAATGAATTATTTTTAATCTTTTTTTCTTTTATTATATCATTTTTAATTGAATATAAGTTTTTTATATCTATATCATTGCAATTTCTTTATACTGCAAATAAGTTTGGGTTTGCAAACTGATTGATTTTGTGAAAAATTAAAACGCACGAAACAAATAATATATAATATAATAAAGGAGTCCGGCAACATTTATTTTAATCTGGAGGACGTACAGACATTTTAGAGATTGTCGTGAATTTCCGCACGCAGCACATTGTACAAACTTTAATGTCATATAATTGTTAATTATTATAATGGTTATTTATTTAAGGCATATTCCCCCTTCAGTAAAATTTTCTTTCCACACATACTCAATTATTTCACATTTATTCGCACACTAAAATTGAAACGAATTTTCTATTGAATTAATTAAATATGTACGATTATATTAATATTGTTATTATTATTATTAATATATTCCTCTGAATATAATAGTATTAATATAAACCAGAATCAAAAGCGTATATATTTCGTACAGATAGTTACTTAATTAAATATTTTAATTAACATATATCTATATATATATATATATGTAGATACATCAATTAACACATTGTGTGATAAATCTGATCAGAAACGGCCACGAAATGAAAAGTAAAAAGTAAAATTATGATTTCGCGTTCTCTTATTTGATTTAACTCTAATGATAATTAGTTTGTGCATGCCTGCTGATGATTACGACTATCTTTTAATTTCACAGTTAAATTCGTTGGACGAAAATCACGGCGAGCTCTCATCGTTTTGTCAACGATCCCTATTCAACGCCAGTCTCGTTTTTTATTAATGAATCTGTACGGACGCTGAGAACTTTCCTGGTAATCCGCGAATGATCTTTGCGAATGAAGTTTCCACTTGCGGCCTCGTTAAGATTGGCGGGGAAAACGTTAGACACGTGAAACGACGGTGGATAGTTGAAGGGGAGCTAGCCGACATTTGGTTTAATCAATGGGACGTGCAGACAGTTTAGGGATTGTCACGAGGAAAGCTTCTGCGTTCCCCCGCAGAAGAGATTGTGAAGCGCAAGCGGAGACATTGCACGTCGTGAAGAGAGTGGAGAAGACAGAAGTTTAGGGAGACAGACCGCGCGACTGAGGGGGATGTTATCGTCGCTCAGACTAATTAGTTAGGATTTACTACACACCCGTTGCACCTCCCCCCTCCTCCCCCCTCTCCGCTCCATCGAGATCAATAGCTCGGATTGCTGGTCATGTTTCTTTCAATCTCATGTTCTTCTCATCCTGACTATATACATAGAGCGATCATTTATAAGAGAAACCATAAGAGAAAATGAATTGTTATAAATCAAGTGCGTGTCGAACCGATTAAGAACTTAGAACAAATTGTTACATATCCGATCTACATGCTTGACGTTTTTATTGGATTGATCAATTTTTCCTGATTTGTCAGATACTTATAGCAATATCTTGCTACTCCACTTCTATGTACTTTGCCTTATATATATCTGACGAATGAAACATAAAAAGATTTAATTTGTTCGCAGTTATGAAAAATCTTGTTCATTGTAACAAAAACGATGACAGGAGGCTCTAAAAAAAAAAATCACGTCATGCAAATTTACATATATTCGAACTAGGCGAACAGTATCCATCAACACGGCAATTTCACGCGCTTGCATCCAACGAGAAATCGATCGGCCGCTACGACATCATACGCCGCTGCACAATGGGAAACAAATTACGAAATTACCATACTAAGCGACTTCCGGTTCCCAGCACAATGGCGTAACCAAACCGTGGAACAGATTGAACGGTGCAAGCACGATCGCGGGAGACCGATCGGAGGCCGGTCGGATACATCATTTGCATCCGTCGAAAAGCGCATTATGATTCCAATCCGGCGCTGCGGTATTTCCGTACTGATGCTTTAACAAACGCCTGTTTTCGGCCGAGCGGAAAAGATAGCTGCTGTGCATTGTATGCTCGACCTCATTCCGCACCACACAATTGCGCGAGTAACTATGAAAGCAGCTTAAATCACTGGAAGTATATAGGAAAATTGAGTTGAAAATCTGCTTTAGTACGAGAAATCACGTTCAAAGTGGATCACATAAATTATGAGCGCGATCCACATCAGCTCCGAACATCTTAGATATTCTTAGTTGATGAGATTAGATACTCTTATCCATCGCTGAATATTCTCCCCGCATTATTATTCTTGATTGCAGTGAATTTCGTGAAGAGACTAATGTGTGTGCATAAAGTAACGTATTCGCAAAATTTTAATGCAGCCACGCAATTTTATGCATGACACATACATCTCGTTAGACTTTTATTACCAGGCTAATGAAAGTACAACACAACACCGTTATAAATTCTTGTGCCGATCGCTGAAGCAATAATTAGGCTGGAGCTTGCTAGCAATCTAAATTTTACACGTGGGAGTTTGAGCTCAAGCAAGATCAACACAGCGTGGAGTGCAGATCGTGTTTGCGTTACACGAGTGCAGTTTAACCGCTGCTTCGCCATCGGTGACGGTAGGACGGAAACAGCGCCATGAGAAAAACGCTCTCTCTTTTCAGAGAAAATAAGTAAATAAACATAAATAAAGTTATATGATGTTTTTTTACTGCGAATATTTGTATAATTATATCATCCTAATGAAGTACAAGTTAAACAAAATGCAAAGTGGAATATACAAATTTTCTATTGCGGAGCATTCGTACATTCAAATCGCCCAAGTCTCGAATATTAAATTTCGTGGATTGCACTATTCATTGATTCTCTCTTTCTCTCTCTCTCTCTCTCTCTCTCTCTCTCTCTCTCTCTCT
>NW_017305611.1:2525286-2526317 GCF_001594115.1 Trachymyrmex septentrionalis
CCCCTCTCTCTCTCTCTCTCTTGAAATAGAAAACTTTCAATATTTGATTATACTCTGAATTATATTTTTTTTTGCATAGCTCGAATATTTTTATATAATTTCGAAGTAGGATAACGCTTTAATAACTATTAGCCATTGCCATTACTTTCCCAAAGGAATTCGAGTTAGTTGTCTGTAAAAACTTGAATTATCTAAAATCGATCGCACTGTTACACGTGCAACACACATATCCACAACAAACGTGCCGGGTTTGAATCGGCAAAGTGGATATATCGGGCACATGCTGCACGCAAACCGACGCGGACGGATTCGCGGAGCGTGTCTCGATTCGGTTTCGGAGTTCGCGCAATTACGATCGGAGTGTGCCATTATTAGAACGACATTAGCGGTCGTCGGCGTGTGTCTTGTGATCAAAAGGGATAATGACAGGAGCGCGCGAATTAACGCATCGCGCTCCCATCGATCGTAGATTTAATTAAAGGATGCGAAGTTAGGCGTCGTATATATTTCCACCGTGGTCGCACGCGCGCCATGTGCAGCCGCATCCGTTGTGGGATTTGCATGAATAATCTGTGACGAGTCGCCGAAGTAAGCCTAACAGACGATCGTGGATTGTATGCACGCCGCGGGATGTCGGGAACGTAATGCAATTAAATGGATACGGCGCGGCGGTGGAGTGACGCGGCTGCGTAACGACGTTCCTGTAACTTTTAGAACTTTCGTTGCTATGGGCACGTTACGGAAAGCGTTTCAGTAATACCAGGCTAAAAGAGATGTCACTGTCGCAAAGCACGTACTACGTAAAAAAGGGGGAAAAAATAAATTTATGCAATCTAGAAGAAATTAAAAAACCATGACAATATTGTAGAGTATTTTTCAATTTTTTAGCGAGAACATCGTGATGTTTTTATGTAAATTTTTATAAGGGAGATTTTTCCCCTATTTAAAGAAAAGTGCTCGTTCACAAAATCGATGCTAAATATTACAAATTATGCTCTATTATAATAATTCTGCTGTATTAAAGATACATT
>NW_017305611.1:2526417-2528396 GCF_001594115.1 Trachymyrmex septentrionalis
GTCGTTACTTGTTCTTTTGCTTTATTGTTTGAAACATATGTGCGTCTACCAGTTTGCGGCAACCGTAGCTGCCTCGTCAGCTAGTGGATTTGCATGAGCAGTCTGCTAGGAATCGTTGGAGTTAGATGAATACACGGCTTACGTCATACATATATCGTAAAACGTCAGTTGGTGCAACCACGGTGATTCGTTTGTTGCCAACGGGATAAAATCTTATTCGAATTTCTCCTCTGCTTTCGAAGTTGAGTGATTCAGGAAGAGGAGTGCTAATCTAAAATCAATTTTGACAAGGAGCAAATTTAAAATTGGGTTTACAAAATTATTATTAGTAGACAAAATTTTATGATTTTATTCGTCGAAATGAAACAAACTAAATAGAATATGAATTAATTAACATGTTAACATGTATTTGTATTTTTTTAATTAATTATAATGTATTTAATTTTTCAATTGTAATATTTTTCTCTCCAAAGATGAAATATTTTATCATATTGAATACCGTAGCAATTTTTACACACGTATAAATCAGTGATTTCTATATAAAGAGTATAATTTGAGAAATGGCAATTAGGAACATGTCAATCACGAATTGCAGTAAAAGCCGAAATTAAATCTAGATCATGTGAATATGCAAACAGAGCAAATATACCCCCTTCTACCTTTATGTAGAAAAATAAACAGTTTGCTGCAAATTAATTGCGGTCAATTTCGCTATTAAATTAAATATAACACAGTATACGAACAATAAACGTTACCTTTGAATTATTACGCGTATACAGAACGAGACATAATAAAACATATTAAATCATATTTTGTAGCAATTTAATTGTCAACCATTCTCATTGTGAATGTAGCAATGCTATTTCGAATTTAGCTTTCGTCGACGTTTGCACTATCATTTGATAGGATCTGGTTCAAGTTTCTAACACGACCTATATAGGATAGTTCTCCACTCCGCAAATTACTCCCAATGGTGACGGTGATAACATTTGCGGATATTCTATATGCTGTCGTGGATGTTACATATGTTATTAACCACATTACTATCTTAATTAAATGAATTAAATTTGCCTATAGAATATTTAAACCTCTAAACGTTTGAGTATGAAATATATCGACCAAAAGCGTTAAACGCTATGCCAGAAAATCTTATATATGATGCGATAATAGGAAAAGGTCAAGTATAATATTTGTAACATCTATGAAACAGCAAAAAAATTACAAGAGAAACAAAAAGTTAAGAAACAAATAAAATAATAAGAAAAAAGATCACAAAATTATCTTATTTTTATTATAAATCGAATTTTTTTCTTTCATTGCAAGTCAGGAAATTGATAAGAATTATGGTTGCATAAGAAATATTTTTAAATTATTCATAATAAATATAAAGGGGCGTTGTAATTAATGCATCGACGAAATAAAAAAGATATTCTGGATAAGACTCGAGGTATAATTATATTGATTCAGCGCAGATTAGTTTTACTCTATTACACTAATCAACCAACGAAGTATAAACGACTTCATAATAAAATAGCCACGAAACTTAATAAAAACGGTGAGAGGCATCAACAAACTTACGCTAGATTAATTTTTATTACGAGCGACGTGCACTTCCGGTGTAGTCACAGCAAAATAAAATTAGTACCTTGTTGTGTTGAATTGTGTGATAGTGTTGAAATAATTGTATAATGTTTTAAACTGTTAAATAATCTTAATAATACAATTTATTTTCAAATGTGTGTGTGTGTGTGTGTGTGTGTGTGTGTGTGTACACATATGTACACATATGTGTACATATGTGTACACACACACACACACACACACACATACACACACAGAGGATGAACCAGAATCGTTGAACCAACTTTTTATGAGAAAATTATCGACTGCACGCACGTTATAATCCAATTAGGTATGAAGTCGATAATTTTCTCATAGGGTAAAAAATTAGTTCAATGACTGATTCACCCTGTATATAT
>NW_017305611.1:2528496-2539565 GCF_001594115.1 Trachymyrmex septentrionalis
TACATATATCCAAATTTCACTCGCATTGAAAAGAGAGTTTTATTAAGCTACTTACTCTCGTTTAAACATATAGCATTTCTCTCACGTTACACTGTTTCATAGGAAAGGCGTATTAGTATTCAAGTTTCTCTATAAATATTAATTTACCTAGTTTATATAGAAGTACTGATACACGACATCGTCGAGAATTCACGATTATCTATAATTGTAAGGTATATGAATGCGCGCATAACAAGATATGTACATATATTCTACTTACAACACAAGAGAAACAATTATATTTAACTTTTATTCTAATTATTATATCTCTATAAATCAGTAATTCTTAACCGTAAATAAGAAGAGAAGAAATGATTGAAAATTAACATAATTAAAAGATTGTGATAATTATATTGCAATTACATACAATTTAACTTGAACGAAATTTCTTGATTTATAATTTTAAATCGACGAGATGTATCTTTTTCTTATTCTTATACTTTTTTAATTAAAATACAATTGTTTTTATCTGAATTTTGTACATTTTGCTAAATCTACTATAAGATATAGATATTGAAATGGACAGAAGTTTAGTTATGACTGTCGACTGCATTTATGGCCAAATTGATCAATCCCATCAGTGGCACGGTAACTGGATATAAACTGCTCTGACCCTTACGACGCACGTGACTTGAGTTAACGATTACAATTATCGCAATATCTTTCTCATTCCACAATCGCCATAAATCCATATTCTACATTATCACGTAATATCACGCAATATCACGTAAAAAATTCTTTTTTCTGAAACAGAAATTTAAATATTTTTTTAATTGGATAATTCTATAATAGAAGGGAATGTATGCAAAGGTTATAAATGAATTATTGCGCCAACAATTGGCGCATCATTTTACACACTTTGTATAGTCATTGCAAAAGCGTGTGTATCTACTTGTACGTTTAGACGAGATAATTAGCTATAAAGGCAACTAATTTCGAGCATGGGCGAACTAATTCGGAATCGTACGTGCTACTAACCGCGATAACGAGAAATTATATCTGGTTATTAAACTCTATCCTGAGGAATAAGGATCGAGTTAAATTCAAACGTTCTCAAATTAAAATTCCCTTCGCGTGCGTAAAGCGTTAAGATAGAACTTGTCAAAACAGGACTCTATAAATCAGCGCGCAGAAGAAGAGATGCAATAACGTATTTTAAACGTGCCGGCATCATTAGGAGTTACGTAATTCAACAGTCATTTAGATTTATAAGATCATAATTAAACTCATCAAAACTTTGTGCAACAGTATTTTCCATGCGCGTCCTGCTCTACGCTGCTGCGTAGCGATAGCTACAAAAACAAAATTTTGCTTAAAAATGCTAGTTAAATAGTTTTATCGCGATATCGCTGCTGCGCGATATTGCGAACAACCACGCTATGTGGCTACGAACTTTTAATTTTCAGTAACATAACTCAACAATGCTCCATTCAGTCACTGTTATTAGAATGCTAATAGCATTGGTTACACGAAACAATCGAAAATAAATGTGATTAATGTACGCGAACCGCAACTACCAACCCCGCGATAACAAGAAAATCTTTTTTATTTATAATCCTTTCAAAAGGATTTTAAAGAAATTCCTTTTTTTATTTATATGAGTTGTCTTACAATTAGATGAAAAGTATTCCGAGTGTTTCTCAAGAACGTGAAGTGGATGAGCAATTAACTTCTTCTACGTTTCATTGGAAAGCATTCCCTTCAGCTCTTTTAGCATTTATATTGTCCCTGCATCACTTTCTTTCTTCGCACCACGTGCCATTCTTATCGACAGCATCGATTGTTCGATGCTTTAACAAAGATCTGTCTGTCTGCGCGTTCGTCGTTATCTTCCTAATATAAAAAGGAATCGTCCTTTAATTAACAGACCCTTGAAGAAACGAATTGGCGTAGCACACGATTGGCCGTTCGCGATCAATCACACGATTGGCCGTTCGCGATACTCCGCTGTACACAAAGGAGAGCGCATGCCAAAGAAGAAAAGCTCGCGCTGGATTGCAATGTTTTTCATTAATTGCCCGCTTCTCGTCGTTCGCCGATCAAAAGAGAAAGTTAAACAAGGGCGCGACCAGCCGCGCGGCAAGGTATCGGCTCGTTATCGGATCTCAGTATCCGTTCGCGTGACAGAGAAGAGACCCGATCGTAAATCCCCCTGCCTGCAAAATTAGTTCTACGTCCATTTAGTAATCACCCACCCAGCCGTTTCCCTTGATTAGCCGAACTTGCGCCCTCCCTGTAACCTCTTTGCCTCCGCGCCGGTTTCGAGACGTGACATTCGAGGCTGCGCGCTTTAATAGACGATTTACCTTCTCGCCTTCGCTTCGGCATCGTGGGATTGCAGAAGCGTTCTCTCGGAAAGATCGCCCGCCGAGGCGGGCGTTACAGCGAGCTCTAATCGCCCCGTATCGACTCTCGGCCGAAGGGTTGTGTCTCGGGATTTGGCCGAGCGCTGCTGTGCTTCAAATCGGTCACTGACGATTTTGTCAAGAGGAAGCTCGCACCCTGCTGCAATGAAATTATTTAACAATCGATTGAACGCCGGATGATACATTTCAATATAATTCTCGTGATCTAATCCTGGATGCTTGTCGACAAAGGATTACCAAGATTTTCTACGTCTGATCAGACTGAGTAAATAGAACGTAAACAAAAGGAAATTAGGTTTCCCGATACTTTTTAAAGCATCTGAAATCCCGATTAATTGTCTTTCAGAGTATCCCATCGTAAAATGCTGATAGATAAATTTAAATAACATCGAATGCTGCCGCTCTTAATATCTAAAAAAATCTACAATTCATGCGCTTTACAAAGAAATTGAAAATAGTTTTAACTTCCAAACCAGCTTTCTCTCAGTCTTTACCTATAGTAATATAATTGCGCTTCGATCTTCTTACTTTCATCCAAAAGATTTCATCTGATGGTTTCTCAAATAACCAATTAATCTTCGTCATGCTTTCGTTTTTACTTCCATCTCTCTGATCGAATGTCGAATGGAGCGTAGAATATTCTTATTCTCTTACGATTTTCTACAGTCCGTTAGACAAAGGCTCTGAAAGGTGACCGGACACCCCCCGCCGATTTCCGCGATTTAACGAACAATTTGCATGCACCTATTGGCTTTGAAGCAGGAATAGGAAACGAAGCTTCGAAAGAACGTTCTCCATTTTTACAAGTAAATCCTACCTTTAATCTTGCCGACGGCATAAAATAAAAGGAGCGCTCTTCGCGCTCGGGCACGCGCTTTCTTTGCTTTTGTAGCGCCATTATGTGCCTAGTTGCATCCGTTCCACGCTTCATACAATCACACTCGGCCACTGTTTCTTGACACTTTCCGCCTGTTACCTAACGCCTAGCTTCAGATCCCCATCCTCCTTCTGAGTACACCATGGAGCTTAACCTCCTTTAGAGGCACCCCTTTTTTTTTTTACTTCAAATTACTTTTAAGTGGTCTTAAATACCCCATTACGTTTAAAAGTGGTTATAAATGAGCTGCGCGTTACGGTACCACGGTGTTACTATCTCCTGGGACCGCTTCATGAATTCCTGGGATTGTACCTAATTACATTGTGTTTGGTAATAGATGTATTTGTTGCACGTGATGATAATTCTCGCCACAAAATAAGAGTAGAATTTAACAAATTAGCGCTTGTAAAGAAAGGATTTTAGATTAATGAATAAATAACAAATCAATTCTTTTTTGTTTTTCGTTTAATTGTAGACAGATATATAAATTCGCGAATTAAGACATACTTATTAACTTTGAAATAATTATTCACAATTAAGTATTGAAAAAATAAAAATTTTTTTCTAAGCTTTTAACAGAAATTGTGTTCTTTTCTTGGAACGCGATTACTAAACCATGTTATATAATCAGTTAAATAAAAAGACATCTGCAAATATTATGATGGCAGTTAAAGTAAAACCATAACGAAGTTGTGTTATAATTTTCACGTAATATCTCGTATATGCGCAAATGTCAGTCAAAGTATGACACAAAGATGATTATAAAAACCATGCCACAGTTTCTTTATGTTGCATAAAATAACATACGATGTAGATATGCATGACACAGCGATAATATGTTTTCCACGTTGTGATGTGTGTGACGTAACGAGTCGTTCCAGTTTTACTTGTTGCGGTATGTAGGTGATGATACTGTGCTGTATCGCTTTGAAGTTATAAATCAAAGTTGAGCGAGCTTTGAATTTCTCTCTTTCTCATTGACAGCCATCAATTTTCATAAACTATTGCGTGCTTTAATTGACTATTGATTGTTCGACCGATTTGATTGATATTCTCAAATGATAAAATTGATGGCTCACTTGGTAATAATCTCGGTCTCTATTAAATTAGTATTTATCAGTATTAACAAGTATGCGATAGTTATTAGATTTTGCAATAGAA
The DNA here is from genome assembly GCF_001594115.1 of Trachymyrmex septentrionalis. Taxonomy (NCBI): domain Eukaryota; kingdom Metazoa; phylum Arthropoda; class Insecta; order Hymenoptera; family Formicidae; genus Trachymyrmex; species Trachymyrmex septentrionalis. Next base: position 2,532,940 of record NW_017305611.1, read on the forward strand.
AAATATAAGTTACTTGTTATTTTCAATTCCTTCGATAAAACAGAACTTTTATTTTCTTTCGATCTATCGCTTGTTGCTTTAATAACGAATTTAATATGCCATTTACTCTGGTACTATGTAATTAATGTTATCTATATATAATTTTAAAAGTAAAATTCATTTTGGAAAATGTGTCTCTGCTAACACTTTGATTTTAAACTCTGTCCGACCTTTAACACATTTTACTATACTGCGAAGTTTATAACTAATAATAAGTTCACTCCAATCTATAATTTAGTTCATTTAATCGTAATCTCACTTTATCGTATCTAACGTTTTTGTCAAGCACTTGGTTTTACATCGTTAAACAGCTAATCTTCATTCCTTCGTCGGTGCAATTAATATTGGCCTTCATCGATCACTTTGGCATCGAGCCAGGATGCGAACAAAATCTTTGTTGACTTTCTTTCACCGGTCGTTTTTATGGGAACAAAAATTGCCTCTTGTTAACGCGACCCCATTAACGAATACTAATTCATTTACTTGCTAATACACTCGAAAACAGTAAAAAGGTCCCTGGAGTAGAAAACACCCCAGCGCGTATAATTCAAGGTTAAACGCTTTTCACCCCATTTCCTTTCCATAATTTATACACGCTATGCAACAAGAGCTTGTAAAAGAACTCAAAAGAATAATAAATAAAAATCTTTATGCGTATACCTTCCATGCATACTTGGACATAAAACTACTTTTACATTCTAATCATATTTCTCAATAATGCACAAGACTTCTTTCTATTGGTCAAGAAACCTCGTCACTTATCTTTCAGCCTTGCTCGATAATCGAAGTCACATATACGACAAAAATGAAATCGAGTAGACCTCGGTTTGCATGAAGACGGATGTCACGGTGACGTGAGTGAGATAACAGAGGTCGAAGTTCATGGATTAGGGCAGTATACTTTTGACGACGTATCTTGCCTTGGGACAGCTTCATCTCCGAGATATCAGGCACGGACAAGAATGATGGACGAGAGTGATTTGACGTAAATCAATGGAGATCCACGAGTGGCCAGTCGTAATTCCAAAAATAAAACGCCCGATCCTTTGTCTTCCCTTATCGTCCTCGTGGACAGGATGAGATTCTTGCGCGCGATTTTCATAGCATCGTGATAAGGTGTGGGCGATTTTCTTTGCTTTAAAAATATCTTTAAGCTCTTTTAAGAAAATTGTGAATTATTGTGACACTTTGTTAAATTATTGTGACACGTTGTTTGTGCGCGACTCTCGCAAATTCCTCAAGTGTTCGGCATCTCGCTAACATGCGTTTTCCTAGACACGGTAGCGCAGCAGTCTCACAGCTACTCGTATATTTCTTATAGTCGGCACTCTGACGTTACGAAGCAATAAATCAGTTTTTCCATCCCGGACGACGTACATGACGGCGGCTCTGATGCTTCTTCCCCCAATGCGTTATCATCAGCCAGTATACCCAGGGGAAGACGCTGGGTGAAACAGCAAAGAGCGAGAAGGCTGGGAAAGCAAAAAGGTCTCATGAGCTTATAAGAACCTTGAATGTTTCTCGCTTCTTATTACATCAACTATCACGACTTGGCTTAAAGCTAAATCGTATTTTCGTGCAACCCTCCCATTTTAGCTGAGCCCTCCGAGTTACTTTAATAAAGTAAGTTCATCGACTTAACAATCAGTATTAAACAGCGTTGAAGACATTCTGTATCGTTTGAATCTACATTCCGCTCGCAGTAATTTTCTGTGAACAAACGAGAGACTCCAAGTCTGCAACTGCAGTCAGACTTCTTGGCTCGTCATTACAATCCTTTCTAGTACGACTAACTGGTTCTGTTCATTTATAGGCGAAACGTTACAAACGATCGTGCGCTGATTAATAACAAGAAGACTCAGATGAAAATCATGCCGCGGAACACGATGCTGATGAATAGCGCAACGCTACGGTTTGTGCCATTAGATCTAGATAAAAGGCGGATCGGATCTATGTGTACAAATGGATACGTAGATCCAGCCAAAGGCAGAACGCAAGGGTAGAACAGTCATGCGGCAATCTCAATAAAGTGAAATCTGCTTCGCATGTGTCTGCCGGATGGCGGGCATTGAACAGCAGCGCGCGGGCGTCGACTGGTTTTCTCTCAGGACCCGGAGAAGCGAGGATTCGGAGACGTATATAAATACAAATGTCGTTCCACAGCGTGCAATGTACATACCCTCTTTCTGCTCTTCTCCTTGCCATATACATGCATATCTACATTACATGAATTCTCCGTCAAACAGATGCACTGTCAGCCAACAACATTCTGTCTATTGTTGTATGTGTATATATATATATACGAGTATACATATATTTATAGTGGGCTTCTTTCTCTCATTATATTCAATAATATGAGTTTCGGAAAGAGGAACGTGAGAGAAAATTGTTGGACACGCGATGAACTGTTAGCGATGATAAACGAGTGTTATAAACGGGAAAATTAAGTTATCAATCTTATCGTAAGAAGGGCGATATAATGCATGTTGCATTTATTGCATTGCATAAAATCCTTTTTCATAAACTTTAAAAATGCTAATATTCAAACATAATTTGATTATTATATAGCATCGTACACTAAAATCATAATCGATTTCTATTCTTATCTCTCTTCCTGAAAGTTTTTAAATTTGAAACAACTAATAAATATATAAATTTAAAACAACTAATATATAGTATATGTTATATTATCTACTGTTACATGTCTTGACTTTATCGTCTTGCGATAATATGTGGAATTGATAATTGCCTTTATAACATTCAGACAGAGATGACAAATGATGTTTGGACTTTGGAACAATAGCCGCAATTACTGTGACGGTTATGTCATGCTTCTGTATTTCGTAGCATTGTCATTGTCACGTAGCTGTAATAATCGAAGGCATCATGTACGTAGCTAATAACTAAATCCGTGTAAATCAATGGAAATAGCATTACTCTTTCCTGTTTAATCCAACAACAATCATAACTTCCAAATATCAATCTAACGAGACGTATAAAACTAATGCGTGTGCTAAAAAAAAAGTGTTGTAATTCCTCAAACGAGGAAGTACTCTTTAATCAATTTCGGCATTGCGTTGCATAAAAGAATAAATCCTTACACTGTATTAAAATGTCGCAAACGATATCTGGTAAAACGTTGGAAATTTTTTAATTATTGTCACACATTGTTGGTAAAAAAAGCTTCAAACGCGCGCATTTTGTGCCTTCATTCATATTTAGAGTCAAGTTACATAACCCGGGATTATTGAAGACAGTAGAACGAGAAGAAAGGGCATGGTAGGGTAATAGATGCACTTTGCAAGATAATCTAACGAAGCAGCCACGTGGACAGGCGAATTCTCGTCCTGATAATATGGCGGACGTGAATTCATTCCGTCTGCATGCACCTGCTACCAGTAAATCAATAGCAGATACCCGCTGTCGCGTAATTTGTGCGCGTGGTGGTGCATGTACGGTGTGCTACACCCTGTCGCCCCTGAGGGAACCGGCAACCCCCATGGCGCGATAAGATAAATTCTCTTTGACAATAATAGCCGTTAAATATTGGTCATACACATTCGGTGGACCGCACGAGGAAGAACATAGACGTATTGGAGATCGTATAATATATTAATCGTATAGAAATGATCTACTTTTGTAGGTGTAATGCCAGATCAAATGAACTGCGCAAATTAATTCTGCGACTTATACGCACAAAAAGGAGGGAATGCATGCTTTAGTCTTTAGTTATCAAAACGTTGCATTTTTCACGTACATTTCGCGGGCAATGCGCGCGACTCACATGCCCAATTTCATTTTAATTTATTAGTTCGTTTAATTGAACTATATATAAAAATAGTTCAATTAAAATAGTCTAAGAATTGTTATTAATAAAAATTTTATTTATTTATTAGTTATTTTTATCATATGCTACATAAAATGGAAACAACGTAAAATTTCACATCAGATAATTTGTTTGGACAAAAAAACTCGATCAATATTCTGATTAATTCGCCGATGTTGTTGGTGCCATTAACGATTTTTATAATAAATAACCAAACCGTAAATAATTCAATCTATAAAAATATTATAATTAACTGAAACTAACGAACCGTATTAAAAAATAAATCAATCAATGCATAATAACATGCTGCAACGGTTGGATTGTCAGTAAATCAGCAGTTAATGGACAGCTGGTTAGATTGAATAGCTCTTCCAATTTTAATTTGTAATTCCGCTCGTCGATTGCATATTGCAATAGCAGCGTATATAACTGTAAAATTTACCAGTAACCCTACTGCGAAATGTATAAATAGCATTAAATCACGAATGTGAAATAAATTGATACTGAAATAAAGTATAATTGACTTCCAATAAAATTCAACAACGCAGCATGATTTTTACGTCATTGTATCATTGCGCCAAAACTTGTATCTTACGCAACTGACACTCGAAACTCACTCGCGTCTCAACAGTTCACGTAAATGATGCCGATCCTTACGAATGGTACCAACTCCTTTGAAGATTCTGCGGGTGTGATTTTGGCTTCGCAGACTCAAATTTTCTAAATTAGAAGAGGGCGCAATTCGATCCCTTGTTCCTCTCGGCGTATTCAAACTACCGGAGATAACGGTAGATGGTAGGATTCCTGTAGTTCGAGAGCCAAAGTTCCGAACGCTGCGTTTGCACTTAACATCAAGGAGCATTCGCGTATATAGCGTCCGCGTACACATCTTGACTGGAACCTCCGTACCTTCAAATCGACTGAAATCAAAGTGCTTCACCTTCGTGAGCTTCTACTCGTAAGTCCGAACTTTTGAGGAAATTACGAGCATTACAAACTTGATATATTGCCGAATAAGAAAACCGCTTCGCGAAGAGATTGAAGATTTATACCTACGAAACGTTCTTCTTGCAAACTATCTCTTCGCTACTTAATTAGTAATGTATAACATTCTATACTTACTTTGCATACTGGCGTACTCATTTCTGTACTTGCGATAATTACTTTGCATTTTGTTAAACGATGCAGTTTCTCATATTTTGAACCCAATTTCTTCATCATAGAAAACGTTACGTAGAATCTTCCCAATTTTTAAAATAATATATATCAGGTTAATTTTTTTATTTTCTTTATATATAAATACAAAAATGTAATAATTTTTTATTACTACAAATTAAAAAAAAAAAACTGATACACAATCGTATTTTATTCCTTATTTATGAAATATCATGATGGCAGATTAATATTTCTAATTTTCTTTCAATTGTTTTTCGAAATTATTAATTTTCATATATTATAATTTACTACATTGCTTGAAGCGGATATGCATTTCAAGTTTCACATCATGTCGTGCACGCGCATCAGGAATATTATTACATGGAAGTCAAAGGGTCTTGCAAAACCATGTTCTTTGAAAGCATCACTACGATCGTGATTTCCACGCGGAATTTTCCGGATTATTCCCGACAGCCATCATACCCGCGTTGCGTAGTATTGGAATCTATTCAGGACGATGGAGCATTTGCGAAATTGAAACAAATAATTCTCTGCAAATTGCACAGGACATCTCTTTGTTTTTACGTGAATCGAGTCGCGTATAATAATCACCTGAATTGCAATAGCAGCCTTGTTACCAAATTCGTAAACGCGTTCATATACCAATTATATGCGTGAATTAAATAAATATTTACCATTTTTAAGTTGAGCTAAATATTTTTTTAACAGCGGAAATATATTGTAAATAATAGATTTCTTTTCTTTACCGTCGCGTAAGAAATTTATTGAATCCCCATTCATTCGAGTCCTGATCCGCATGTTAAACAGCCGAACAGGCTAACGGATTTCAAATTCAAAAAGGATTGTACTCTTATGCGAGTCAAGGACTCTCTCAGAAGGCAGACACTTTGAATATATTGTTGGCATGTTCTCGATTTGTACGCTCGCAGGCGGAAATTTCCGGATTAAGCGTACTGGCTGGTTCAACTTCCGTTTACCATTGAAACTCGTGCGGGTCGTACGAAGAGAAGAAAGGTAAAGGGGAATTGACTCGCACAATTCGAGGGCCAAACTTCCGAATGCTGCGTTCGCATTTAGCATCGACGAAACGGCAATCGTGCGCAACGCCGGATTAAGCAATTTTAGAGCCCACCGCGCGAAATTTCCGGGTCCTCCTGCGCTCGCTAGCAAAATACTTCCGACTTAATTCGATTACCGAGCTCCACAATCCCATTCCAATCCGATTGCGCTCAGATTCAACGTAATACAAATTTATTGCGTGTAGGGTAGCAACCACCTTATTACAAATAAAGGCCAAATGATTTCCAAATAGAATAATATTAAATTACAATTAGCGATTCAATCTCGAAATTAGTCGAAATAGGTACTTCAGATAGCAGAAGAACGAAAATTGTTCATTTATTTGTACAGCTGTAGATCCTATTTTGTATATCCTTTCTTCTATTTATAGGAATTCTCCCTTATTTAAAGGGTGATATTATGTAAATAGTTAATAGTTCCTTTTAATATCTCTACTATTAGATAGCGAATTCTAATGTTATTTATTCAGATTATTTATTCAGATACTGAATTATTTATTCAGTAT
>NW_017305611.1:2539665-2547507 GCF_001594115.1 Trachymyrmex septentrionalis
CCTTTTAATATCTCTACTATTAGATAGCGAATTCTAATGATTATTTATTCAGATTATTTATTCAGATACTGAATTATTTATTCAGTATCTCGCCGTTACACTAGAATCGATTGAATAACACCTTAATGAATGTAATCGTTAAATTTTGAATTGAAATAATGGTTATTAATAGAGTTATTGTATAAATCGTAAATGGCGATTATAATATTATCTTCTCTACTAGTATTGAGATTATATGTTTAATAACCGATATAAATATCTAATCTCATTTGCTTATGAGATGAAACAGCTAGTTGAAATAAATACCTGTACAGTCTTGTCATTTATAAGTGTTGTAGAGAAAAATCAATGCTCAAAAATCGAAAATTAAAAACGAAGACAGAAATTGAAAGTAGAAGAGATGAAAGACGGAAGTAAAATAAAAAGTAATCGAAAAGACAACTTCTGTCGTTTTAGCGTTAATGAAGTAAAATTGAAGATTTAAACGTATCGCTTTATACAGCTTTACTAGCGAAAGTCACTTTCTCGACCTGTGCCGAGAAATATTCCGTACGCGACAGCTTCCTCGTTGAATCAGCACTCTAGGTACGAACCGTCCGAAAGCATCTTGAAGATGCTGTCTCTCTATCGGCCATTTTGAAAGCTTCGTCTCGTCTCTTCCCTTCCTTCTTTTCAGTGCCATCTTTCGGTTCTCTCTCTCTCTCTCTCTCTCTCTCTCTCTCTCTCATTCTCTCTCTTTCTGTTTCTCTCCGCTGTTCACGTTGACTCGCAACCGAGGCTACCTCCCCATCGAGCTAGCTGGCCTCGTTACCACTCTAGACGCATAAATTGGGAAAGGTGCGAGCAAAAGAAACCCACCCCCTACAGCGATGCAGCACCGACGCCTCTTCTCCGACATTCATTAGATACCTTGTACCAGCGCTGCGGCCGCGGTGTACGCCCTGCCGAGATACGCCCAAGCCCTCTCGTTTATGAAGTAATTTGCTTCCCTGAAAGAGCAAAGTTCTGCAGGTAGTAATAAGCTTACAGTCGCGTCGTTGCCGTGCAACGAAAATCGACGACGAATCGGCCGCCCTTGCACCCCTCTCCGACGATGCGTGAGAGTCGCGGAAAACCGCGCTGAGACAAAGGCAAACGTGAGGGGTTACTGAGATATAAGATTTCGGGAACACATAAGTCGCAACGTCGGGCTAAGTTATATCAACTAAGTGAAAGTCAACCGAGAGGGCCTGGGACATGTCAGCATTTATTGATAATCCACAAAGTAATGCGATTTAGAAGTAGCTAAAAATTAAATAGCTATCTTGTAATGATAATAAAATTAAATAAATATTTTACTGCAAAAGGAATCCGTCATTTTTATTAGTGCATAATGTTATTATTATATAATTAGTGCATTTTTTTTTTAGTGCAAGAGAAATGTACACATATTAATTTGTAGAAGTAAATAGACCAATTTTGTAATAACTGCAGAAGAGAATAAAAGTATATGTTCTTTTAAAGTATATTTTTTATATTTCTAGTTTCTTTCTACAAGTAAGTAAAAAAAAAATATCAATTTTTTTTAGTTATGTCTCGTAATAAAGGAGCGATTTTTTTTTTTTAATGTAACTTCAAAGATCATTTTTTAGATAAATTCCTTTGATACCCACTTATATTGAGATCTTATGCATCACTAAATTATATGTTCATAGCCAGTCAAAATATTTGTTTCTTATAATGTTTACTTTCACAAATATTTTTATAAATATATTCTTTTTGCATTGTCTATTAATATACAAGTGACGGTTTTCTTCTACAAAGTAGTGTTTAATTTACTTCGTTCTGTCCACTCTTTCATTACATAGTAACAGCTATTTCAGCAACTTTCTGATTGTCTCTCTGTACGAGAAGTTACGAATGCATTTAATTTGCCTCGGGACTTCACTACTCGGTTTGACAACGTTAAACGGAATCTATGTGGGTATACAACAACGGCGAAAATACAAATCATTTGTATGCATTAATTACGAGTTGGTGTATCTTACTTGCGAATTACTGTAGGTACACCGTTGATCGCGTTATTGCGAAGCGGAAGATTTGCCTCGAAGCAAACAGATCGGTTCCTTCTACCACTTCCACGTGAGGCATTGAAATCGAATCGCGGAAACACAGATTGCCGAAGGGGGAAAAAGGGATATTGCTTCTTTTATTGTGGACAATTAAACAGACACCGACTGTAAATTGGCGTCGGGCCACTTCCGTGTGACTTTATCAGATCAGTGGTCCCTTCGGGAATAGCAAACTACGCTGGAAATGGACGGACAGACTGGACAGCTCCGAAGGGGGACCCACGTAATACGTTCATGCAGTTAACACACGTGAATACCTTGCAACTTGTACACGTACAGAGGGAGGAGAAAGAGAGGGGGGAGGGGGGGGGTCTGAAACGCCAGTCCGTCAATACAACGGCTGTCTCGAAACGTAATATTGATCACGTTAACGTCGTTTTACGCTTGTCGCGCATTCATGCCATCGGTACATTTCGCTTTGCGCGATTCCAGCTTATTAAGCATAGCGCGAGCGAGAAAAAGCGTGTAATTTACATTGGTCGTTGTTCCATCAATCATCGTGCGCGTTATAATGGAATTACGAAATTGTTTAAACGCAGTATCTATGAAATCAATATTTATTCGATGGAAACTGTCGTCCCAGTTAACAACTTTACTTTGTAACTACCAGATGTATAAAACATTAGAATACGCAGTATTTGCTATCAGAAACTGAAGAAACCTTCGCAAAATGCAATTTCATTAAAAAATACCAAGCTTTCCGAATTACCTTACTCGTATTGATCACTCAGTTATATCGTGAAATATTGAAACAAAAAAAAAATGGAACTACAAAATTGATAGAATTGATTTTTCGAGCGTGATTGCTACGATGACTAATGGCGCGTCGAATTTGTAAATACGTTTCGTACTTATTAGATTGTCTCGATTGTAATTCGATTTTTTCCTCCGAACGCGATGTACAACATAGTGCAATTAATCCTTTTAGATCGCGCACCTACTGAAGCAGAGGCACACTTTAATTTAATATGATTTGATTATCCACTGATTACCCATCAAACACGATACGCATGTAACATGTACGTTATGCGATTTGTCGGAATGGAACCAACAAATAACAATACGAAAGCATAGCTATGCACATCGTATCGTGAATCTGTGCGAACATGATGCATGCATTACTTTCATCGTATATCTACAATGTTCGTTTTCGTCCTGTGCAGCCAGTAGCAAATCGTTTGGTGTTAGCGCGAATGGAACAGATAATTTAATATAATTCTAGCCAGTGTGTTTAATAATGGAACGTTAATTATAGAGTAAATGGAATATTAATTACCGTGCAAATTGCACGACAATCTGATAATGTAAAACTACTAATCAGTGTAAAAGACATATTGTCTTAATTCACAATTATGTATAGCTACTGATAATCAGTTTCAAAAAATAAAAAAAAATCTGCTTTATTATATTACGATTTTTAATATCACGAGAGACAAGGAATAAATATTGGAATGAAATTAATAATGAATTAAATTACCTCTGAAAGGTTATTATTTAGTCATAAATAATACAGTGATTAGCAATGCATGTTATTATATTGTTAAAAGTGATGATTATTTCAAAAGATATTAAAATTTTTTTAAGATAGGAATTAACATTCCTAATTAATCTCATACCTATGCTTTCGGACCGTTATGATTGCGAAAGGAAAGATATTCCTCGACCTGCACGAGGAATATCGTATAAGCTTCATTCATATTTCAGCCAATCATACGGCAAGAACTCAAGAGCTCGTGGGAGTTATATTAGGCTAGAATATTTCAACTCTCGCGGACTGAAGCTCTCATCGATTTCCCCCTTCGTGAATACTTTATCTAATCATACGATCGCTTTAATGGAACGGCGATTTACAGCGGAACGCGCTTAAACATTTCAAAATAAAGAGACTTTCTTCATTACTCATATTAAAGTAGCATATATTAATATAACGTTTTCTATCTGGTCTCACGTCTTTGCCGCGCATACGTGTCTACGAGAAACAAAGCCGGTGAATCGATACTACTCGATAACGTGCATGCGAATTATTCTACGTCGATTTCATGCGCGGAAATAGACACTTTACATGCGGCGGCATGTATCGGACACGATAAACGCGCTAACGAGACGTCAAACCGTTAATCTTGAACTTAATATTAGCAACGTGTGTTACTAATATTAAGTTCATAGTTTATTCAAGCGGAAAGAGATTGATTTTCTCACCGTCTTTAATTAAAAATTAAACCAACAATTTTAATTGATAAAAGGGCCAAATTAAATATGTATCAATAAGAATTTTTGCAATTAGAATGAATTACATATTTCGTAAAATTTAATCCTTCCTTTGCAATTTGAGTATTTTTTGTTCCCATCCAAGTTTTTTTTTACTTTTCTAGATCTTCAAAAAATAAAAAAATGGAAAAATTTAGAATTACTCTCTTCAATATCTCTATTACATTATCAAATAATTGTTTAACTCAAATATTAAAATGTTTGTTTAATAAAAATTGAATTTGAGCAAAAACAAAGGCGAAATTTTGTTTACGCCAAAAAAGATCCACATTGTAGATGAAAACTAGCGGGTACCAGCATGTCGGAAGACCTTTTCATCTAAGGGTTATATAAAACCAGATATATACACACACACATATATATATATATATAATAAAATATAAATATAATAAAAATAAATACAATAAAATTATCAAGACAAACGGACGTATCGTATTTAATATGAATTTTTACCTCAGTACTCCAAGAGCGCAAAGCATCGTAAAAAAACTCCCTATTACTCTATTATACTCTCTGGAGGCACTCCGTGTATGTGCAACGTGGCCGCTAATCGTATTGTACAATTTCACGCCCTCGGCATGGCGTGCCCATACAATAGCTCTAGTCCCCGATAGGGCATTATTACGAATCTCACGATCGTACAGTACGTACCGCCGTGTGCGATCCGCTCATTACGTTTCATTTGTTCGGTGCCATGAGCGCCATTTACGCATGGCAGGCATCATTAACCCTTTTAGCGCCGGATGAGTGAGCATCGATCGAATGTGCCATACGTTATGGATATGTACAGAGATGACCTTAGTGAGCACGAGGTTCAATTTGAACCCTTTCCCAGCGAGATTTTTCAAAACCAAAACAACTGCTTGCAATTTCGTAACAAGTTATTGTTACGCCAGAAATCTTGGGGGTTGCATATTCGCTGCATGCTTTTAGGGTTGCATTTTGTTATGTAGGCACGATAAATTTCAAAGCATAAGATCGTACTTTAAAAGTCAAATCGATAGAGCTCGAAACTAATCATCACCAAGATTCGACTCCAATTCTATTAATCGATCCCTCTCATTTATTTATAACAATAAGATGTGACAATCAACGTATTTGTTCTTTTCAGCGGAAATCGAGCTTATACCATAATTACTCCAGTTTTTCCACTCTTGAAAAGTCGATCGTGAGACACGTCCATGCATATTGATGTACTCGGAATATACGAATATACGCTCGGGCACGTTCTCGAGAGGGAAATAAGCGACGAGGCGCGTCTCGTTTCGCGTATCTCAGAACCGGCTTCTGCGCCGCGACGCTACGCCTGTAAGGCGAGGCAAGGCAAGGCGACGCGACGCCGTGCGCCGTTTCAATGCCGATCCATATACCCGTCAGGTTCACGCAGGCAATCTCGGGCCTGGCGCGTTTTTCTTTTCTGAATACGCGAGCGATTTACCCTTATATCCTCGACACCGTGCGATTTAAGAGCTGCCGATACTACGGGCGCGTGAAAACGATAACCAGATGCGAGGGAAATTTCACAGGACGCGAATCGTAAATCCCCGATATCATTCAATTGAGAATCAATGTGCATATGTACCATATTATTTGCCGATTGAAGCTACCTTCTTCTCGTTAAGAGTGACGATGAAATGGTGTCGTTTCACGTTCATAACTTTTCTAAGCGTCTCTTAATTCAATGTAGGCGCCTTTCTTGTTCCAATGAACTGTAAAACCGTACCGTAACTCTATTCTTATCCTCCCTCTGTGCGGTTTATAAAAAAAAACAGAACTAATAAAAAAAACCTATTTTATTTAACTATATATTTCTCTTTCATCAAAAGAGATAGAATATTTTTCTACAAAATACTCTTAAAATTTAATGATTTGGCAACTTTAACATTTTTAGAGTAATAATATACGAAAATTGATAAAAGAAACATTCTATAGTCTTTTTATAAACCTACAAGAATTTTTCATATCCATAAAAATCTATTTTTGTATTATCAAAATTAAAGTTACCAATATTTTATAATCTCTCTGTTAAATAAATCCGACATCTATCTTTGCTAAAAAGCTGTTACTTCAGATAGAGACTACAACTGTCGGTAACTTTCCTTCCGAAACTTTTCCGACTAAAATCAATAAATATTAAAAAGTATATATTTTTATTATATTAATAATATATTATTTAATACTATTTAAATAATATGTCAAATTATAAACCTTTTTATCGCAATAATTCAACATTTAATAGAAATCGATTATCCAAATCAACCCTTATATAAGTTCTACTACCCTTCGCTAGATGGCGATACCTTTTTTGTCTATGAAGAATCTATATTTATAAAATTAATAACAATACGAAAATAGCGAAATATATAAAATGTTATATAAAAAATTGAATACAGGAGAATTATTAGATTGTAAACTACATCAAACAAAAAAGATGTCATCGAATTATTACATTGGAAGCTGTTATCGAAAAATTAGATATGAATAATCTACAAATATAAATAAAATGTTTATATAAGCCTCTGCGGTTGTGAGTAAATAATATATTTGTAAGGCAAAGAGATATAATTTATAAACAATTGCTGCAGTTAATTTCATTGATAAGTACATTCTAATTGTTTGCGAATTATATCTTATCGTCTTATAAATATATTTATTATTAATTATAAATATACATTATTATAAATATTGTTATTATTGATTTATACACAAACACCTGCAGGGGCAGCTCATATAGCCATTACTTATATTTCATTTATATTCTAGAGCCACAAAACTACTTTAATAATCAACAATTTACTAAGTTTTATTATAATATAGTATCGTCTTTTAAATTAAAAAAAGGAAGAACAAGCTTTGTTCATAAGTTATCGACGAAATGGACTACACAAGATTCAACACTTCACATGTTAATGATTTATTAACTTAGTTTCACATACAATAGTATTATGCGTGAACGATCAAACATTGTATAAACAAAATTTACAAAATAAAGTATAAGTCTTTACAGCTAAAAGCTACTAGTAGTAGTGGATCACATAGCTTTATACTTTTCCTCGGGTCCGGCAAATATTGCTTCTCCCGAGGCTATTTATTTTTTTAATTTTATGTTCTCTATCTCTCATGTATGTATATATATATGTATTTATATTTATATATATATTTATATATTTATATATATTCATATTTATATATTTATATTTATATATAAATATTATGCCAAGTGTTAAATAGGGTAGCCTTTAGCTAATTCATCCTAGCGTGGAATTTGGGTGCGTGGCATGGGGAGGGAAAATCGGGGGGAGGGGGAGTTTCATCGTACATTATATATTACACTCATTTAATTTAACGATCTCTCTCCCCCTTTCTCTCTCACTCTCTCTTTCTCTCTCATAAGCGATTCATTCATTCATTCATCTCTCTCTCTCTCTCTCTCTCTCTCTCTCTCTCTCTCTCTCTCTCTCTC
>NW_017305611.1:2547607-2548853 GCF_001594115.1 Trachymyrmex septentrionalis
AAATATAAAATTATCTTCTCTTATTGTGTAATACCACTGATAATTGATATAATACGTATATAGCTATGTTATCTGCAATAATATTTATATTATACATCGAAAGTGCATTCGGTCGTGTTTCTCGTAAATTTGTAATGCGATCACGATAAGTCATTTGTTTCTACTAACAAAAACTGCAGTCCCGTCTCATTTCCTTCTTTTTCGGTGCCGCTTGCAATTGCATTCGTTCGCTAAAAGGATTTCGTTTCTTCGTTTTCATCACGATTCTTTCGCGCATGTACATTCTTTCATCATATACACTTTTCGCGCGTACATACTCACACTGTACATTCCATTACAAGGGACAAAAAGTGGCCCGCACGCTCGCGTTTCTTCGTTATATTTCTCTCCAAACACAACAAGCGAACGAAACCGCTCCGTAAATCCTCTACTTTTGATAAATAATAATAGAGCAATAAATATCTGCCGAAAATCTCGTGAATCTCACTCACGCTCCAATAACTATCGGTATATATAATTTTCCAAAAAATTCGTCGCACGCGCCTAATAGTTTAATAGTCCTCCGTCCGATTAAACCGTCAACCATACTCTTTATACTACACCGTATAATACGTCAATATTCTAACAAAATTCTCTCGTCCAGTCGACGCGACGCATACGGGTTTTTTTTTTTTTTTCCAATGATGTAGGCCTTTCGTTAAATTTACGGTGTCAAGCTGACTGAGCCATCGAGGAAGAAGTTCGCCCTTCTAAAAAAATCTATTACCTTTGATCGAAGTAAATTTTCTTCGCGACACGAAGGAGTTAAGTGATAAAAATAAGACAGCATGTTGAAAGACAGGACACAGTTGTACGCGTAGAACATATATCATGATTTAAGAACTATTTCTCCCGTTTTTTTTTTTTTTTACTTTCATGTTGTATAAAAACATGTGGCGTGTATTAAATGTACTCTACTTACGTCATATAACGACCCGTAAAGAATGTTCTTATAAAATAGCCCTATAAGTATTTCTTCTCACTTTCCATTACGACGTGTCAAATAATTAGAAGCCACAATTTTCGCTGTTGGAGATGCATTATTACACACACACACACACACACGCCTGACATCGTTCGCCCGACGGCTCGTATACCTAATTGATACCGTCCGTCAACATTCGCGTTTTAAACAATCGTGCCCGTCGACTATCGCACGGTGTGATTATTAATAAGGCGTGTATATATATATGTATATATATATATA
>NW_017305611.1:2548953-2572638 GCF_001594115.1 Trachymyrmex septentrionalis
TATATATTCTCGATTCTTTTTAAGACGTTTGATTCTTGCGTATATGTCACTGAGGTAAGTTTTTCACTGGTTTTTAAACTACGGTCACTCTCGCGTTGCATGTCCGAGAGAGCGAGGAGAAAGTGCTCTCAGCAAAAACTGGTTCACATCCCAGAGGAGAAAGAACTAGCGAAGACCTACGCGCCGAATTGTGAGGACCGTTTCTACAAAAGTCAATATTCTACACAACGCTACAAACTTTCAGTACATTGTACCGCCTTACTTTCGCAAGTGTGTGCACTTGTTGGAAGAAATGATTGTAGAAAACTTTTTATAATAATAATCGAAACATTATCTCATGCGAAAAATGGATATACGTGAAAAGTGAAAAATTGTATTGCTGCAAGCAATAACTAAATTACACGAATTACAGAACGATCAATCTATATAAGGAGAAAAATTGAGAAACGTCTAATTGTTAAATTTTGTAAAAACAGCCCTCGGCTATTCAATTATGAATTATTCGAAACGGAAATCGGATTAAATTAGAAATATCTTAACTTTAAACGGTCCCGTTGTGTATGTATGTGAATGTGTTTGTAATTGTGTGTATGTGTGTATTCTGTACAATGATGCTAGCAATTTGCTATATTCTCCCTATTATCTCTTTCTTTTCTTTTTATTTTTGCACAGTATACTTCACCGAAAACATGCAGATTTCGAAAAATTGTCATTCGCGGCCGGTGATATGTCTTTCGCCATTCATCAAATGAAACGTTGCATTGCAACGCACTTGGTCATGATAAAATATTACGAACCGTGTCACGGGAAGCGATTCTCCTCTGTCGAAGAATTTTTTTTGTGAAACTTAGCAAGTAGTATGTGATATCGCGAACTTTTGATTTACTTTGATATAATTGTATCTTTAAGTAGAGACGCGCACTGGGAGGAAAACCGCTCGTATCCACGAGCTTTACATTGTCTACGATATTTGTGATGATGAAAGTGGCCCAAGTCACGATCTCACGTGGAAAAATTTAACTAATTAATGCTTCTCGTTTTATGACGTCGCATAAAACGTACCTTAAAAATCACAGAAAAGATATATAGCAAAGGTAAATACTCTATATTTAAGCTTCATAAATATGTTGAAAAATATTTTCTCATAATCTTCTCCCGAAGTTCTTATATATGCGTCACAAAGTAAAAGATATGACTCAGGCAACTTCCTGCTTCACGAAAAGACAGAAAACGTACAGTTTAGATAAGATTTCGCTTGCAGAAAAACCCGTCTTCATGAATGGTCTGTGGTTTCCCGCAGATATATATATGGTGACATCAAGCAGTTATCTTTTGATATATGTAAGAGTAGCTCCCCGTTTTAATCTCAGAAGCAAATATTCGCTTACAGACTCGTCGCATACGCGGTTCTGCGAACGATAATTTATTCGTATGTAAACTAGTTGCTTTATGTTGGCCTTCCTTACATTTCAGTTATATTTGTTATTATGACGGTATTATCATCATAGTTGACATATTTACAGCCGTAATATAATACTAAAAAATCTGTACGCGGACCCGTATAGTTAAGTATTACGCAACCGGTGCATTTATAGTGAAATTTTTCAACACCGATCATACGCGATAATTAATGCGTTCCTCAAAGAAATCCAGATCGTTAGTCGCGGAAAATGTAAAATCAAGAATCGCACGATCTTTTTTGATACTTGCATCTTTTTTATTGTCTATCATAATGTTTCCGAACACGCTGAAGTTATCTCGATAATGTAAATGCAAAATTCGAGATCTTTTAACATACCTTCGAATTCGCTGTCCGTCGTAAAAAACGATTGTTTTTATTTTTGAAATTATGAATAAATTCTACGCATATATGCGCGCTTTAATCTCGTTTCCACAAACGTAAATTAACTTTAATTTTAATTCTTTTAATAATAACTCATTCTTTATTTCAATTCTTAAAATTAGAAAAAGATAAAGGGTAAGTTGAACCGAGATTAAAATTAATCTACATTTGTGAGAACAGACTTTACAGAAATATAGTCGCCAAATTAATGCGGCATCACGCAATTGAATACAATTACATAATATTTCTTAGAGACGAAACATAACCGAATATTTATTTCAGAGCCACTTTTTCCCAAGAAATTCTAAATATCGATAGCATATTTTAACTCTTACCACAAAATTTTATTTGACTTGCATTTACTTGATTAAAGCTATATGACTTTTCAAAACAATCTAGAAATTTCGAAATTTGTTGTACGTTCTGAAAAAATCTCAGTTAATTTAAAACGTCATTAAAGAACAATCACTTATGTTAGTCGTTAAAAACACCGGATGCCAAACTTTGCAGCGGTTTGCGATCGCTTCGCCACCGTATACTAAATCATGAATTATTCAGTCGCAGCGTGTTCCAGGTTAACGTTGTTCGAGGAACATTGTTTAAGAAAAAATGATCGCGCAGATCAAAAGCGTCCTGTGGACGCATATAAGTTTAAAATGGTTCAACGAGCCTGTAGCACAACATCGTCACAGTAAAACAATAATCCACTGTGTATAGCTTTCTAAAAAAATGCATTATTCTCTACGGATAGTGTAATGAAGGTTCGTTCGCAAAAATATCTTTTTAAAACTATGCACGTTTGCCTATACGATCGCCCGAATAGGTGGGCGAGTACATATTTTCAGGAAACATCCATGCCTCCCAATCGCACGTGTAAATTGTAAAAACCGCGCGCAGTAACCGGGAAATCGTTCAATATGCATTATCATAAAAAGTTTGCGTTCAAAACGCCATTCTTTGTATTATTTCAATAAAGGAATCGATAGACGAGCGTTCATCGAACAAAATAATCGTGTGAAAAATTATTCGTCTGTGTGTTGATAAGTGTGGTCTTCTTCTCTACCAATTCAAAAACGCCTGTGAGAAACTATTGCTTTTCTATTTACTCTCTGTAGTTATACATACATGTATGTGTTATAAATAATCTAAGAATGCATGCTGTAGGCCTATTTTTGATGAATCGACCGAAGTATTTCCTGTATGTCGCTGATTGATTATTCGAATTTGCAATTTTACATGCCCGACCGTTTATTTTTCTTCTATTAAAAACGGATTTGTTACAAACGGAATACGCTAAAGATGTAGCAACAGATGCTACGGTTGCTTAGGCTTTGTATTGATAAATTTACAGGAAAGGATACTTGCTTGCCACTATCGCAATATACAATTCTATGCTTAATGCCACGTTATTCTCCATGGTCGTCGCTTCTGCATCCAAGTAATCGAAAATTCTTTTCTTGATTTAATAAAATCATCAGACGAGCCTTTTGATTATGATCAGAGACAGAATGTCCCAAAGCGTATTGATTAAGCTATAAGAAACAATTTTAACATGTAGGAGTAAAATTGTATAATATTTTGGTCTAAGATAAAAATCCTCGTAATGATTTTAGAATTCCGACTGCTCGGATGCATCAGATCACAGCAATCACCGAGATTTAGTACGCGTTGTTTTAGAGATGATTCCTAAAGCGACGCTTTTATCGTTCGTATCATATTAACATAGCATCGTAGCATCATGTATTTCTGCACCAATAGATTCAATTTCATCTCTCGTGTTAGATTCGTTACACGTAATAGAATCCACATCACAGCTGCACTAAATTGTGCCCGCATTACAATCGAGCACTATGTATGGTCACGATTGTGATTTATAGTTGTTGACTGAAGCAAACAGAAATGTATCGGTAAATTTATAGGACGTGTAATTTTCGTGTAGATTTGTTATTTAATTATTAATAATTTATTAAACTGAAAAAGCTGACTAATTACATTGCTGCGCGAAGATTATCGATACTTCGCGATTTATGACAGGCAACGAGAGTTGTTGATTGCGGATATTTATCAAATAACCGTAATCGACACGGATCACCGACATTGTTTCTGTTCGGTTTTGGCATGGTCCACAGTGGCCACGGCTCTCTTCGATGATCTCTTGGCCTCCGATTTTCCGGCGCCGACACTCTTCGAGCTGGTCGCCGGTAGTGATGTCACCTTGGGCGACTTTTTGGTATCTTTCTGGTCATTGGAGGCCTCCGTCATCTTGTCCAGTTCCGCCATCGCCTCTTGTATAGCGTTTTCCAATTGCATATTCAATTTACGACTTCTAGAAAAATAGGGGAGGAACGAGAAAATCGTATAGTTAGTATAGATGATTACCAGCGACCGCGCGTGCGATTCGATCCCGATTAGAACAGGAAAAATTAGGATCTAAAAGCTGAACAAATCGCGACTAAATAGCTTCTGTCAAGCATAAATAAATCACTTATCAGACAATAAATAGCTAAACATTAATTATAATATACTTCCTTGGCAAAAAGAAACCACGTAAATATCAATTCCATATAGAAAAATATATATACTTTTTTTAAGAAAATTTTTATGGATTAAATACTGTTAACATTCGTATTTACGCGATTACCGTTATAAAAATCATAGCTACATATTTAAGGATGTATCAAGTATAGTTTATGCAAAAAATGCACTAAAATTGGAAATTTATACTTTTTAATTTCTGTATAAAAATAAATGTTGTATACATATGAAATAGTTTAATAGGTCAAATATTTATAACAATACAATTTTATAATTTAAATGAACATTTTGATCTTAATTATTTTTTAAAAACATGTATACTTTTTGAAATAATTATTGATCCAAGTTTGATATCACCGCCAAACTTTTGATATTACTTTCAAATACATTATAGAAAAATCTATAATTCTTTCACAATTTTTTCATTTTGTTATTAGACAATACATATGATACATCCTTAAAACGAAGAGGAAGGGGAATGAGAAGAAAGATGACTGAGATTGGAACAAAACCACTTGATATAGTAATATCCAGTACACAAAAGTATCAGTATTCTTTGGCAAGTTAACAGAAAGAATATTCGACCGCTATACAGTACACTATGCGGGATAGATTTAATTGGCTGTTGGCTTGTTAATAAATGCTATACGATCACGATCATAAATGAGAAATTTCTTTAAAGAGAGAGATTTATTAGAAATGAATCCATTATTAAGAGATTCTGTGAAGTATGATCTGTCTCTTATTTCCACCATATAATGCGATACAAAAAATGAATGTCTTATATTAAATTCACAAAGATCTACCTCGTATAGCATTTACCATTCTTTATTTTTTTTCTTAAAAAATATATAATTTGTATTTAATCAAAATGTAAAACTAAAATTCATATAACATCACGTGCATCTTACGCAGCCCCAGGAAAGCGAAATTGTGCTTTATAACATTTAATAACTCTAAATAAAACGATAAGTTAACGTGCCTGTGTCACAGCTCTAAGATCGAATGCCGAACGTAAAAAAGAAAAAAATAATAATATAATGTAAAAAAAGATATACTCAAGCATCTCCCGTTCTGTTTCCTCCTCGATATATTTTTGCGTTAACGCGATATCTATTAAAGATAAGGAGACGTCTCTAAGAGATTCTCATCTTTCAATAGTTCATCCCTGTCGGGGTGGCTGACTCACTTCCTAAACTTTTTACGGGCGCGATGATGCGTCTCGAGGCCTTCGGAGAGGGACTTGAGAGCCTTGACATCGACTTGGGTGCGACCACCCCCGCCCCCGTACCACCGAACCCAAACCGTCATAGTACCCGGGGGGCCCAAAGACTCGACTTTCCCCGGCCAGGCCGGACTTCCTCTTGCTGCGCCCCACACTAGGTCACCGACCATCAGTTTCCATTGGTTTCCGTCGTCTACGTCCTTTGTCTCTGCTACTGAAGGTTCCAAAGAAGGCACGATGTTTTTCAGACTTTAATCATCTCCGCTGATTTGCGCGATATTGAAAAGAAGGTAACATAAAGAAAGCCCATCTCCGAAAAAAAAAAAATACTTTTGTACAGATATATTAGATGGGAAATTATGTCACGCAGTCGTATAATTTTGAAAATGTAAAGATTGCTATATTAATTTATTAATTAATAAACCAAATTTAATAATATAATTAATATTAAATTATGGATTAATTAATAATGAAATCTAATATATAATAATATAATATCACACGTATCACTGTCTTTATTTTTTATTGAAACAAGCTACTCTTTTACTATTGTAAAATTAAAAATTTTTATTTCGATATGAATCTGATATGCATTATTACGCACAGAACTCATTTTTTTAATTGTATTCGAATTTTTTCTGACATGTAAAGATTAATCGAATATTTTAAAATGTTGAACTTGCAGTATTATAAAAGCATAATTTACAAATTTACCATGATCGAAATAATTGATGAAATTTTTGTCGCTTAAAAATGATTCAACTTTATTGTACATGATGAATGTAAATTTATACAACATCATATAATTTCCCTCTTCTACATCTGTTGATTTTGATTAAAATGTGCAACGCATAACAGCAAAATGTTCCGGTATGCTTATGGTGCGTGTCGCAGAGGAATGTTCGAAACTGATGGTTCAACTACTTGTCCAGTAGTATCGCAACAATGTGCTTCTTGCTCGCATGTGTGTGCTCGTTAAAAATGATTAGTAGCTTCATTCAATGGTAGGCGAGATCAGAGGCAGAATGAAATATCAGATGGATCGAGCACATGCAATGATTTTGTCGAATGAATATTGCTCGTTCTATAATTCCCTTCTCCATTATTTGTTCGCAAGATATCTCTTTATCTGTATACATCATTCGAATGAATAGCTATTTGTCGGAATTAGGTTTTCAAGTTACGGACAAGCACTATCAACATTCATTATTCTTAATTCCGTTAGTACGGGAATAAAAAATTCAAATTTTATGGTAATTTATACAATTTTGAACACGATCCCGTATTAAATAGTGGAACAATTGGATTTTCTAC
The DNA here is from genome assembly GCF_001594115.1 of Trachymyrmex septentrionalis. NCBI lineage: Eukaryota > Metazoa > Arthropoda > Insecta > Hymenoptera > Formicidae > Trachymyrmex > Trachymyrmex septentrionalis. The sequence continues at coordinate 2,555,871 of NW_017305611.1, forward strand.
GCTATTATAGATACGTAAACCGACTGCATTTCAGTATTAATACCTGAGTTATCTTTCATACTATATTTTCGTTATTTTAATTGTAAATGCTTCCTAATAATTGCGGAACAATTTGGAAAAAAAATTTCCATTCTCGGAAATATCCACATGCTGCTGTACGTAAAACATGAGGGTGTATATGTACAAAGTATGTCGAAATAACACACGGTAGTGAGCCACACCCCTTCCGAAATGAACGTATGATTTAAGCCCCTTGGCCACTCGGATGAGAGTGTAATTGCGAGGATAATGGTATTAACAAACCTGACAACCAATTAGTAAAAAAAAAAAAACCATCGAAAACATTATTTACAAATGTCAGAACAGTTATTTCTTCATTTCCGCAAGCGTTTCGTTGGAGACTTGTACGTAATAAACGAAGTCTCTGTTCCTTTTAGTGCTGACGCCACTTACCTGCTCTCCTCGACTTGTCGTTAACGTGGTTAATAATGCGATGTTACAATGAATAAGTCGATATCATAGACTGATTCGGAGAACTCAACTCCGATTGCTCAATTCGCACAAAATGGTGCATTCTTCCGGCTTAATATCTCGCGATATGAAGAGGGAAGCGATTTTTCTCAGCCCCTTTTGCGGCTGCGTCTAGCGCGCAAGATTCTAAATATTGCGGAAAAAAAACTATTACCAAAGCAATTACGATGCAGCAGGCGTGTACTTCACCATGCAATGATATTACTAAGCATGCATATATAAAAGCGATATAATATATTAATAAATAAACTACTACAGCGTGCAAAAAAATGATGGCATAAATGATTTTCGATGAAAGCGGCAAGCAAAGTTGAATAATACAAATGATTTGATAATTTACAGCACGTTTCTAAATTATTGATTCCACTGATGGCGAAGTTGTATAATTAAAGCACTCTTAATAGTAACATTCGTACGATAATTATTTAATGACAAAGAGCAACGGAAATCATCGTTTTTCTCTCGTGGGTAAAGTAAAAAATCAATACGAATGAATCAGCAAAACAACGATCGATGTTTCACACGTTTCTCACTGTCACAAAAATAGCAACTAATAAAAAAATATTCTTTCAAAGAAACTTTCTTACGAAATATTTAGCAAAATAATATAATTCAATAATATATAAAATGTTTAACGTTTCTTCAAAATATAATATATGAAAATATTTTATTAAAAATTTCAAAAGCTTGTATTATTATAAATCTATGCTGCTGGTTTTTGTCGCTGATCGTTATCAAAGTTTCTTTGTAGAATATTTTTTGCTACCAAGCGAGACTACTATATGATTAATATCTAAGAGTACCATACAATACTGACCATCTTGGTCTTCATGCAGAGTAGAATGCATGGAATGGATGGAGTCCAGCTTTCGCTTGATTCCGCGGCCGAGGGCATGTTCCCTGCCCTCGCACCTCACCGTGCTCACCACACCTTCGGCTTGCTTCAATGTCTCTGACGTATAGATCTGTCAAATACAACTCGATCAACTCAGGCACAAACCTACCAATCGCATGCTTATATCATTTCAGTGTATCATTCAATGCCGCCCTATTATCGTTTTTCATTTTTTCAAATTCCATATCACGGTCCACAAGAACTTTACAATTTCTCCCGGTCAAGCACAAGAGACAAGAGCATTTTGCAAAATTTTAATCTAGACGAAGAAAAGTAGAAAAATAACGATAAAAGACAAAATTAAAAGAAAAGAAATGTATTTGGAAGATTTGAAAGTTATTGTATTTTGGTCTTTGTCTCCGATGCTTTTAATGCAGAAATCACGCGACAAATTTATCGATACATGCAAATGATAATGATACCAAAAGAGACAAACTCAAACTTTGTTTACGCATGCTTATGTTGCAAGGTAATTTTTCATCAGGTATATGTTCAGAATCATATAACTTTTATCAGAAAATACTGTTCAGTAAAAATTTATTTTTTCGTTTTGTTATATAAAAAGGAATAATATTTCCTGATTAATCCGATCAACACACGATTAATAATACAATTACATTATTGTAATAATATACGATTTAAATAATAACGCTACGAATAAACCAGCGTATGCGCTCTCACGCCACAGCGCGGATGTAAAAATTATTAAATACAAACTAATTACAAACTTAATATTACCAAATATAACCAATCACAACTTAATAATGCCATTGGTATCGTTTGAATTCAATTTACAAAATTAATATGAATTTTATAGCCCGCGCGAAAAGAAAGGTGTGCGACTATTCATCCGACGACGAGTCACTCTCTTCAGCATCATCGCCTTCTTGCGCATATATGAATTGATTGTAAACATATGGATTAATGTAGGCTTGTTTATTAGGTGTATAATTAACAACAGCAATACTATTAGGGTCAGACCTATAATTATACAAATGTGGATATAAGCCGGATGATCCGATGCCAACGAATTTTTGCGAATAGTCAACATTCTGCGAACAATAAGGAATGTCGGTATTTGATCGTTCCAATGATTTCTCTTCGGAATTTTGCTCGATCTCATCTTGCTCCATGACATGTTGCACGATTTGAGTACCAACACGATTGCTACCAACGCACGATTTGTCGTCGAATTTGCCGTTAATTTGCGGCAACATAGTATAATGAGAATGATCTGGCACTAAGGCTTGCTGTCGATAAACATTCGCATTAGGGACATAATGCTGGCCGTGATAAAGGATTGGCTGGTAATGACCGTGATCTATGATTGGTAACGGATTGACCTCGATCTCCGAATAGGAAACGTCCGTCATTTCTTTACTGACGTTTAGTTGATCTTCCACGGTAGAGTGGTCCATTGTGTCTGAATTAATGGAATGATTTGGTGATGAAGTGTCCATATGCTCCTGTGAGTCAGCGTATGTGTTTTCTGGGTGTGTCGTATCAGCCGGCTGGTGCATGTCTATTACAGTTAGATGACGGTTGACCTGCTCTACGTGGGTACCAACCTGGATCCCAGTTGTCACCGTCGACTCTACGTAGGTCTTTCCGTGCAAACTCGGTTGATTTAACGTAATTTCCTTGGTAGCGATACCCTGCATTCTCCAATCCTCCGACGCCACCTGTGTGTCGCCTGAGTCCGGTTCGCTGCTCGATACGCAATGAACCATAGGCTGAAAATAAATTGCGCATGATGTGGAAATTAATGAACATGATTGTTCTTTTATCGAGACAAAAATCTTGTTTTTAGCTACAATAATAAAAAAGAAATAAAAAAATTAAACAATTTTTTTCTTTTTTCTCAAGAGATGAAATGTATGTTTTAAATCATTGAATAAACTACTTTTGCTTTAAATTATTCTTTACCGTAGACGATGAATGATGTCTAGCGGTAATTGGAGGCGCTGGCGATGCCGCACCGTGTGTAGTAGTGTCCACAGCCGGACTATTAGACCTCTGGCTGTTTCCTGGACTGTGAGTGGTTGTGTCGGGAGGAGATCCTTGCCGCATCATCGTCGATTGCGCCACGTTCGTTTGGTTCCCTGCGGTTTGCGTCGATACAGAATGCCTCGCCATCAACGGGCTGTGCTGTTCGTTTTGTTGAGCCGTTTTTTCCACAACGGTCGTACTACTACTAGCGAGCACATATTGCTGTTGTTCGACATTTTGATCGGATGACGGCGAATTTACGCCGCTCTTCGGAGAAGATGACGCCGCTTTACCCTGAATCATACCGGAACTCAGAATATACGACTGGTTATCGAGATTTAAAGAAGGATCGACAGTTTGTCCGCCATTAGAAGCTGCGCTTTGAAAATTTGGTATCTGATTGTTCGAGACCATGGTCGTCTGTTGCTGTACGATCGTCGTATTCTGTTGAACAAAAGTTGTATTTTGTTGATTCGACGCTGATGAGACAGCTATGTTTTGTGCGGTTGCGCAAGGTACCATAAGCGTTTGTCCATTCATCTGTATGAATTCCTGCTGACCTTGCATGTTTGATGGTCTTACTTGCGAGGTGTTAAATGTCACTTGCTGATTCGGACTAACATTGGCAACTATCGGGCTCAGTTGATTCCCGAAGGATGTCGTACCATTCACTAGGAACTGACCACTATTCGGCGAAAGAAACTGCGCTCCTGGACTGTGCTGTTGAATTATCTTTCCACCAGTCGCTTGTGGCGCTCTTATGACCATACCGGCTGGACCAGCGGCCAATATGCTTTGACTCGGATTGAATATACCACTATGACTTTGTATCGGCGTCAATACGTTCTGGCCATTGACGTTCTGTATCTGAAACTGCATCCCAATATTACCCGTATCTTGCAATAACGTGGCCGTTCCGTCTGCAGACATTACCATGCTACCCAAACCAGGCACGATAAACTGCTGAATAGTGGGAAAATTCTGAACCATCCCGGCCGCGCCATTTAATAAGTTCACCGGTTGAAGAAGATTTATCTGTTGAGTTGGTTGAGGATTCGTGATTATTTGTTGAGCGTTGAATTGCGCGGATGCTGCGCCGGTCTGACCATTCATTACAAGCTGTGCCGGCGCTCCGCCTTTACTAGGCACAATAGTTAGCGCCTGGAGCATGGGTCCGCCTATGCTCTGAGTTTGAAAGTTTTGCTGGGCGAAATTTGATTGCGACTGCATCAACATACCAGCGTTCTGCTGAGACGAAGCAATGTGTAGCATTGACGCCACGGTTTGTGGATTCGCCTTTCGTTTCTTATATGCCTTTTTCTTGGTCATCGTTGATTCCGGCGATAAGAGTGCTGGTTGTCGATTTACCGTCATACCTTGATTGGCACCGACCGTTCTAGATACGTCCTGATTAGCGTCAATAATCGACTGAGTGTTTTGTATGACGTTACCGGTGGCAACCGTCAGATGTGGTATCTGCACGTTTTGACCTATACTGTCCATCGTCATTACACTAGGTTGAATCAACACTGGAGTCTGAATAGTATTCACAAGTACCGTGGGTTGCCCTATCACTTGCTGAGCTACACCCACCGCGGGGATTACTTGACTGACAGCTCCTGTCACGCTGGTAACCATCGGCGATACTGACAATGGTGGCATAGAATTAGCATTAGAAATGATTTTCGGTGGAGGAGGCGCCATCACACCATTGATAGCCGACCCAGTACTCGCCATTATGAGTTGACCACCGCTGGATACCAATATATGACCAGGTGGTAGCGTCGATCCAGCAGGATGTTTCAATATACCACCTGAAGTGAGGACGTTATGAACTTGAACATTAGCTTGAGGATGTTGTTGTGGTTGATGCTGCTGCTGCTGCTGCTGCTGTTGCTGCTGCTGCTGCTGCTGCTGAAGCTGCTGCTGCTGCTGCTGCTGCTGCTGCTGCTGCTGCTGCTGCTGCTGCTGCTGTTGTTGGTGCTGCGTTTGCGACTGCAACGACGAGTTTATGCTCGTCTGAGGTACTTGTATACTACTAACAACGCTCTGAACCATTTCAAGTGGTGATTTAGACACGTTCATCGTCGAAGATTGACTAAGTGGAATAGAGGAGTGAGTCGTAACTGGAGTACCCGGCATATTTGTCAACGCCGTAGATTGTACCTGATGCTGTACCTTATTCGGTAGAAGACTGGGTATAGCAGGATTCGGTATCGCAGATGGCGTGTTTATGGAAACAGTGGCTGTGTTTGCTCTTCCAGCTAACACAGATGTAATCGTATTACTACTAACTGTATGACCGCTTGCCATAGTTGTTATCACGGATGATGTTCCACTAAAAGTATTTATGGGTATCCTGGAGACCGCATTGACGGTATGTGGGTGAGGTTGATAACCATCTAGAGAATTTTGCCTAGTTATTTGCCGTTTTACTTGTGATGTTAAATTATCTGATGTAGAAGAGGACATTTGTGATGGCGACGTGCTAGGTGGAATACCACTGGAACTCATTGTACCAGAACTTGGAGTTTCTGATCTTTGTTCTTGAATGCTGCCGATCAAGGATTGCGACAACTGTTGTTGCGCTTGTGGAGTTAGTGTCTGCGATGGCATTTGGCCCGAGACATGCGAATGAGGTGTCGGCGGTTGCGAATAACTATGTGGTGTCGCTGGTTGCGATGAGATAAGACTCTGCGGGGTTGCCGGCTGCGAAATTCCAGGTGTTGAAGCTGCTGGTGTATCCGAATTAGCTGGGCTATTCGTGCCAATAGGAGATCCATGACTGGTGCTCACAGTACCACCTTGTATCGGTCTGGAATCAGCTTGTGGTTGATTATTTGTTTGATATCGCTCGCCGAACGTCGACGAAGTAACAGGATCTTCACGCTGATCCGTATGCATCAGGTACTGTCGCTGCATTTGCTGCTTATATTGATCTTGAATATAGGATTGTGTATCGGCACTGGTGACACAGCCTTGACATGGACTGCTCTCAGAATCCGTGCCACTGCTTGATGTCGGTGTCATACTGCTATGTACAACAACCGGTGAAGTTGCGTGATTTTTTACGGAAGCGAATGACGAGGTACTCGTGGGACTGGCGATACAGGAAGGCTTTGGTTGAGGAATATAAGTAGTAGACATATGCATACCATGACTGGTCTGAGATAATGCTTTCGAGTTATTGTTCAACATGCCCACTTGGGAACTACTGACACCGGTCTGTCGTGATATTGTGCTGTTTAGCAACGCCGTTTGCTGAGCGAGGTACCCGCTGGGATCCTCTAGGAACGAAGGACCGTTGCTATTGAATGTCGAACCTATCTGACCATTATTTTGCTGATTGTTCTCGCTGAATTCATCTACTGGACTCGGTATCGAGTGTTCTAATCCGTTATTCGTTCTCGACAATTCGGCGACACCATGCTGTCGCTGTTTCTTCACTATTATTTTATTCGACTTTGCCTTTTTCCGTGCAGCCTCATCCGTCCAATTGGAAGGCTGTGGAATGTGATGATGAAGCGGTGGTACACGGTCAAACGAATTGCAGGTAACATTTTGAACCGTGACAGCGGACGGTTGATGGGATGCAACCGTGGTACGATTTTGTTGCCATGGTGGTGTTCTATTGTTGAAATGCATATTGCCGGACTGCCCGTTTGGTCCCATACCAGATTGCTGCACCTCAACGGTGTGACTGGCATTCGGGCTTCGTCCTGTATGATTGGACAGAAACTGTTGTTGATGTCCCATTTTGGCATCCGTATTCGTTCCCTTCGAAGAATCAAAATTCCGTGCCGGATATTGTATTTGATTCTGAGTATACATCCGCTGAACATTCTCATGAGGATTATTAGGCAAACCGCCATTTTGAACTACATGGTGTCGCTGCATAGAATGATTATGTAATAAAAGTTGCTGCTGTTGCTGCTGCTGTTGTTGCTGCTGCTGTTGAAACTGTTTCGCGTTTAGATCTTCATCAACTGACGACGTTCGGTTATGCCTATTTTGAAGGTCGATAGTATTGATATTGCTCATGACAGAAGAACCTGTTTGCTGTTGCATAGCGTCTACGGAGTGATGATTCAATTGTTGATTTGAATATTGCGGCTGGATGCACACTTGTGACATTTGTTGCTGATGCTGTTGTTGCTGTTGTTGCTGCTGTTGTAGCTGCTGGTGAATCTGCATCTGGAAGGGATCCGTCGACTGAGATTGCATAGCGTGTTGACTTTGTTGCGACTGTTGTGGTTGCATTTGATGTTGGTGAAGTTGATGCAATTGCGGATGAAGGACGGTTTGATTTGATATTTGTGACGGCTGCATGTGATGCGCATAATTCTCAACAGAATGTTGAGTATTGTAATTTGCCGATTGTTGTTGATCCACTTCCTGAGCTAAATGCTGTTGCTGTTGCATATTGTGCTTTTGAATTTGTTGCAAATGCATTTGTTGCTGTTGTTGCTGCTGCTGTTGATTTAAATGCTGCTGCTGCTGGTGTTGTTGCATTACATGTAATGACTGCTGATTTAACTGATTAATATAGTGAGGAGTCTGCTGTTGTGCTAACTGATTTACCACAGTATTCTGCTGCTGCTGCTGTTCTTGTAAAATTTGCATGTGTTGTAACTGTTGCTGATGCGGCAACAACTGCTGAGATTGTTGCTGTTGCTGCGATATATGCTGCTGAATGAGCTGTTGCTGCTGTTGCTGCTGCTGCTGCTGCTGTTGTAGTATAAGTTGTTGATGTTGCTGCTGTAAAAGCTGCTGTTGCTGTTGAGTCATATTATTAAAATTTGTACCCTGCTGATTCATAATCAACGGGTTACTCATCAGCATGCCTGACATATTATGTTGATTTAACCTCTGCTGAGGATTTCTCGCACAACTGTTCACGTCATGATTCTGAGAAGGCGAACTTAAAGACTGATGACAGATTTGTTGTCCGTTTTGTTGGACTTGCAGATTTGGAATCGCGATTGGCCATACCTAAAAATAAAATAATTGTATTTAAATACTTGAATAAATGCTAATGATATAAAGATAATAATGTGTATCGAATAAGATGTTTAGTAACTCGTATTACAATTGAACAACTGACTTTCCAAAAAATTTAAAAAATGAGTAAATATAAATTTATATTATTCAATATTGTATCAAACGTTTAGCAAAAAGCACAACTGCTGACTCAAAAAGAAGGCGAGTAATTTGCGATTCAATTAAAACTACGACTCAATTACCTGCGATCCATTAGGCACCGGTGAACCTTGAACTCCAGATGCCGCAACCGCGGCAATAGCTCTCTCCCGTTGTGCCAGAAGTTGCGAAACCGAGACGCCGGAATAAATGCCGCCTATGCCTCCTAGTTTCCTCTTCTTCTTCTTGCTGAGACCATCTGCGCACATCAATAAAGTATCTCTTAATAAACCGGAATCCAATTACCTTCGATTCGCCGGCATCTATTTGAAATTGAATCGACAAAGGCTTTTCCTGTTCGGAGCGCAATTGTGAAAGACGAGAAGTCCTCGGCGCGCTGTAGAAATTAAAATACGACTTATTCGCCCTAATCCCGCGCCGCTTTCTCGCTTATTATTCAGACGACGTTTCAAGCTTCTTAATGAAGCAAGTGTTCCATTTGAAATTCTGCCGCAAGGTTAAATCGTATTTAGCCCGACATTTCCGTGCTTTAGCTCCCCACGCTTTTTGAAAGTGTCGGCCTTTCCTCAGTCTCATTATCATTCCTCGGCGGAAAACATCTTTTGCGAAATGAAAATATCGTCGGTAATAGATCAAGAAGCGTGACAGAATATTACTTCAGCTAATGTAATTAACTTGTTAAATAATTAGAGCAATATTATAGCAGTAGTATTAAATATTTTTCATATAAAAATTATTAATTATCACAACAAGCTATTATTCTGCAACAGGTACAGATAATCGGATTCATAATTCAAATTATAAATAAATTTATCTGCCTAATTAAAATTCCTTCTAATCAATACATATAATATTTGAATCTATTTTATTTCCGCGCACAGTTTCAGAATTGTTCAAAAATTGCTTTAAAAGTACAGTAAATTAATAAAAAAATTTTGTAATAATAGAAAATATTGATATTAACATATTGATAATTTAAATATAGGTTTAAAGTGTAGTTAACATATATTTTTAATTGGAAAAATTCTGGAAACTACACACTAAACTTTTGTAAGATGGATATTAAAATTAGTATTCGACGAATAATAAATTACATAATAATACAATTGATATAGAAAAAAATATAATATTTGCCTTACTGATAAATACTATTGTATGTAAGATATAAAATAAATTCATATATAAATACACAAAAATCAGAAATATTTTAGTTTCTAAAAGATTTCTCTGAAACGAAACTTCATTTATAATGCTTTTGAAACGCTATTATCCGCATAATCACGAAGAACCGCCGCAGGGGCCATCGACACTTCCGAATTACCGTGATTTACGAGACGTGTTAGAAAGCAGGAAGGATAAGATATTCAGCGGGGCAATAGGCTAAGGGGATCTTTTATCTGTAAGCCTACAGAGAATAATTATTCTCCATGCGCGCCGATTGACGCAGGGAAGAGGAGCTGAATAATTCTCGGTGAAAAGGGAGAAGCACGAAAACGACGAGAAGCGAAAGCAAAAGAGGAGGGTGACGAGGATAGTAATGAATCTACGATGGCAGTAAGGTAACTTGTCCGTCCTGACGACGGCAGTTTAACCCGATTTTCAAGGGGAGAACGGTAGATTTGCGTAAAATCTTTGGATCCATTTTGTGGCTTCCGGGGTTTTCACGCGAACGCGTAAAGTCTCCCCATCGACTTGGAATGCCTGCAGTCAATGGCTCGAGCAATAAACGTTCTCGTCGTTAAACCCCGGTGAAAGAGGGCGACGTAGTAATTGGAAGATGTAGTTCGTCGTTTGCGGCTGTTTCCAAACGCCACCTTACTCACTTAAGCACATTCGTTAAGACGTTCGTTGCTAGCTTGCTCATAATAAACGACCAATTTTATGAAACTCAATTTATATACTGACGATAAATCTATCTATCTGTCTTTGTCTTCTTATTATCTTAATTAAAAATATTTTTTTTTTTTGTTGAAACATTACATTCCTAAAATTAATTATACGTAATGCAATTTATTATCATCAGCGCAGAAAGAATTTGAACGTAGGTGTTGTGGGTGTAAATAATTATAAATCCCCTCAGGATTATTCTCACTTAGTACGAGCACGAGCTAGAATACTGCACCTGTAAAGGTGACATTCGTAAAATTGCAGAATAGATCCACTCCATATTGGTCTCACAGACGCAGCATCATTAAGAAGGAACGCTGATGGCATCGTCGGTCGTTATTAACTATATCTACAAGGCAGACGGACGTTGTAAGCCTACGTTCTTGAGTTCTAGCTTCAGTCTCGCGAAATGACTTTTTTCAATGCGAGCATAAAAATCCGTCGAGATCACGCCGTTACGTTACGCCAAGGCGTTGATGCGGACTGAGCAAAATGGGATCGAAATGCGCTTGCGCGACCAACGGAAGTGGGTGCAAGGGTGGCCCCGAGGGAAAAACAGAGAGAAGAATAAGGATCCTCCACCGAGGCAACGGAACATCACTCCCGGGGCAGGCGCAAGAATCACAACCGGACGCAGTCGTTGGACCGCAAGGCTGCCTTTACTCTCTCTCTCTCTCTCTCTCTCTCTCTCTCTCTCTCTCTCCCCCCTCCTCCCGCTTGCGCGCAACCGTGGCTCCGCTCTCCTCTCGTACGAAATTAACCCTTATCAACTCGGTGTCTACCACCACCGTTCTCCCCCAACAACTCCTCCAGAAGAGGGGTTATAGCCTGGCTTCTTTTACGCTTCTTCTTTTTATATCCACCACCATCGCTATCATCTCTACCATCAGCCGCACCCGGTCGTGGTAACATTCTCGCTCTCGTCATCATCGTCGTCGTCGTCGTCGTCATCATCGTCACAGCCAGCGAAGGGTGAACGGATTCTTTCTTCTTCCCGGGACTTTATTGATCGTCGCCACGATAAGAAGGTACGGAACCGGCGGATTGATCTGAGATGGTCGCGTCGAATCGCGACGACGAGAATAGCCGAAGAAATGTCTTAAGATTTATTATCTTTCTTAATGCAATTGGACCGATTCATGTTAATTCTTTACATAAAACTTCTACAAGATCTTTCTCCGCTTCCACTTCCCCAATTCATTTATATAATATCTTAAATTGCAGATATCTCATTATAACTGAGATTTGCCTTTTCATCTTGCGTGGGATGAATTGTTGTTTACTTCATTTCACCCCTATACTTACTTCCTTAACAGAAGATTATTTCTCGCAGGAACACATCCTATGTAAACGGACGTCTTCAGAAAAGAATACAAACCCAATAAACCTGTCGGACGGGTAGCACTAATCTGTTTACACAACACGATATCCTCAGTAGGCAACAAAAAACCAACACACTCGCGTGCAGCGAAGTCCACATTGAAAGAATTTTTAAGTGTTTGCCACCTGCAACGAAAACCCTCGGTAGAGGGTGGCTGTCGCATAGGGCGGTGAATTGGAGTTCGTCGCCCGTAAAATCGCTTCTCGGTGCTCTCGGGATGTTACTGTAACTGCCGCGTACTACGTCGACGCCGAGGACAAAAGTGATCGATTGAGCTCCGGGGGAAACTATTTACGGAGGAAATTGTTTAGGGCGACAAAAAAATCGCGTAAACCGCGCCCTAGATTTCAACAGACTGGTGCTACGATCGATTTAACAATTACATGACGCGCGATGATTCTCGTTAAATATGCCTATTGACATTTCCAATCGGGTAATGAGGTTGGATTTAATTGTGTTAATTAAGCCTTGAACGACTGAACTACATTTTACCTGTGAATAGTGAAAACGTTCCGTTTAATATTTTACTTGCCCTTATTTCAACGTATAGAGAGCTTTTAAAATGATTAAAAGTATGTATTTGAAATCATCGCAAAAACAATTGCTTAATCATTTCCATCAAACATTTTATCTGTTACATAGTGAATGTAAATAATTAGAATTTGAATATTTTGTATTACGCGAAAGAAGTGATTAATAATGCAATTAACGCATTACGAAACTTTTACTTTTGATAAATTATCAACTTCGAATAATTGCAATTTCTACTTCGCTCTCGTGACCGATAAAACTGAAAAACAGACTTTCAATCATTCCTACTCCCAACGCGATATATAATCCATCGTACGTAAACGAAGACCCTCCCTCAAGCCGGCAAGTCAAACTGAAAATCAGAAAAGGGGGGAATTAAATCGGCTCCCAGCAGGGAATGAGCGCGTTATGAAAACTTGGAGCTCGACGTTCGACGATAAAGATTCATTCGTACCTCTCCACTTATTCCCTTCACCGTTCTTCTGTTGTAGAATTGTGTGCGTGTGCGTGTCTGTGTGTGTGTGTGTGTGTTTGCGCAGATCGCGAGCCCGAATGCGAGCAACCCCTGACGGCGTGCCGGAGAAAAAGTCGGGAAAAAAGCCAACCCTGCCATCCAGAGCGTGTCGTTTTATATCACCGGAGAATTGGAATCGAAGCGGCGCGAGCGCGCGCGTCGATGTTAAAACGACCCTATAAAGTCCCATAAAAACAGCGCGACCGACGTACACGTATTATCCTACCTCTCGCACACCGACCGTAAACTTGAGTTAAACTTCAACCCCAGATTTCCAGATGCAAGCGCGAAACTGCTAGCCCCCTCCCCTCCCCCCCCCTACCCCTACGATGCTGCAGACGAGTGCGTCCATATGTAACCAAATGCATCATACTAATCTATTTGCGAGTGGATTGCAGCGAATCGTCGTCGGTCCGTTTTGGTTACCGAAAACATTCGTTATTTATCATAGACGAAGCTTTCTAAAAATCGTAGAAAAAAACATGCAATATCACGCTACATAACACGCGCTATTCTAATTCTCGGCACTGCAAATAAAAGCCTGTAATATTGGAGAGAGAGTCGGTGATATATAAATTAATTTATTTTCTTTTTTTACAATATATTTATGATCTGAAATGTATTCGCGTTGTATTCGAATAATTCGACGTCGAAGCGTGTTTCCAGCCCCGCTGTGAATAATATTAAAACAGGCGCAGTTACGACGCGCGCAGGGTGAAAGTTTAATAACCGTTGGTCGCCGCGACACGGCCGCGCTCGGCTTTCAATCTACAAGCGGATTATAATTTCTAGCCGGCGCAATTTGGAGCACAGGTAGAGGAGCGCGCGTCCGTCGCGTCCTGCAACAGCCGCTTAATTAACGGCGCGGAAAGTAAGGGAAAAAGGAAGATGGTGGATCGCGAGGCGTGGGATGAGATGGGGTGGGAAAAGAAGTGACGGCGCGATGGGATGGGATATCGTCGGTTATGGGATTTGGTAATGAAATTCGGCGGAGAGTTTGGCGGCTACGGTGATACATCATTCCGCCCTGCCCTGCGCCCCTCTCCCCCCCCCTCCCCGTTTTCGCCCTCCGTCGTACTTCTCTCGAGCTTTAATGCCACACAGGGTAGCGGGTGAAGAAAGGACGATTCTCAAGTGCGGGGGGGAAGCGAAGAAAGAGCAGGAGGAGTGAGTGAACCGACTTCGCTAATGCCGCAATTTCGTCGTCCTTCTTCTACCGTCGACTTTTTTCCTTAATGATCACGGCTCACTTGACGGGGTGGAAAAACTTTTGGTCTTCCTCCAATAAAAGTTGGCACGTGTTTCCGCGCGACGGTGAATAAACGCCTCGGCGATTATGGCGCCGGTTCAACGTCCGACTTGACAGAAAACTTCGTTAATACGCCAGATCGATAGAGAAAGTTCCGCGACATGTTGTATGTATGTGTGAGTATGAGAGAAAGTTCGCCATAGAATTCGACCTGTCGAAATCGTCGGGATTATGAAAACGAATGTTGAGCATGAAAGAATCTTGATTTCGATCGATCACAGGATCATTCGATTGCCTGACTCGAAAGAAAATCCAGAAGTTTGACGCAAATACTTATTCTATAGAATATGTAATCATTGTGAGTAAAAAAAAAAAAAAAAAAAAAAGAAACGACGTACTTATCGAGGTACTTATCATAAATATTACATTAGCCATTCATATTTAGCTCTCGTTACGTCTCCTGTTTTCTTCATCAACAATTTCAACTCGTTATAAACCCCACATGTTATAAAACAACAGCTTACTTCTTCCGCTTTTGATATACTATTGTACATACTTTTTTCATTATATATATCGCTTTTTGCCCGGTAGCGATTTCTTTCGTTCTCGAGCCGGAGGTATAATTCGATCGTTCTGACAATTCGTATTCGTGTCCTTACCTTTTCTGGTTTTATTCGGCGACGTGGGCGAGTCGGCGTTCGCGTGAATCGAGGCCGTTGTCGGGCCAGAAGATAAAGTCGACGACGAGACCGCCGGCGTACAGGACGCAACAGGACTGGCGGCTGCAGCCGGCAGCAGAAGTTTTCTCTTATGGTTGCAGAGCTTGGTCATCTCCCGCGTCTTGCCCTGATCCGGGCTCCAAGGTCGCGTCGCAACCTGAAACAAGAATGTGCATAACGCCACGTTATTCCTCCGATCGTATCGCAGTCAAGTGTAATGAGCTAACGAGCTAACTTTCAATCATTTCGAACGCATGAAAGAAAGTCAAACGTCTCTCAGAATTTCGATGTTTTTCTCGAAACTTAACGGGCATCTATTTAGAATATTGTCTTGGCGGCGGATCGTCGAAATCGTCAAGGATCTCGCTAAGAATCTTTCATCTCAAGGTTACATCCGACTAACCCCCCGGTGTATGGAACGTGACATTTATTATTCACAGTTAGCGTATTAATACGCAGCGTATCCTGCATAAAATAAAGACGATTTCCTTCGCCTCTGTCTGATTTCATCGGAGCGGATCGCTATAATTGGCGAATATCGATGCCAGTGAGCGAGAAGGGGAGAGGTGAGGGGAAGAAAGGAAGACTTCGAGAGTCGATGGCCTCAGACGCTGACGACGCTCATGAATCTCATGATCGATGCGCGACGCTATGAGCGAAGTTAAAACGCGTCCGAGTTGGAAGATGCCGCGGGCTGATGACCGTAATGGCCGTGCGCGGGCTCCGTGTTACTTGTCAGCTTGGGAGACGTTTCTCAGCAATTTACGACCGCAAACACGATGCCATTACCAGTGTGTCGTAAATAAGATCATATCGCTTGATATGGAAGAGGTATTCGTAAAACCCGCCGCGCGAAATGTTAATTGTCGCGGAGTTTTTCCGGCAATCGTCCGCAACGATCGTCGATCGCATGGCGATCGAAGTAACCGATAGCAACGAAAAGGCAGCGTCGCATTTACGGCAGGCTATTTTCAAATTCAAGATTAGGCTGAAATTAAATTGAGTGAATAAAATAGAAAATTAAAAGCTCCGAGCATTAGAGCGAACTAAATACATACTTCATGACAGAAACTATTGTAGTAATATTCGAGGATGCGCGCGAGAGTGACGGATGCGGATCATTGAATCTTGCCAAAAGGAGACGCGCGCGAATTCGTCGCACGAGAGGACGCCTGGTAGGTTAATTAAGAACGATCCAAATACGGCGACGAGATTATAGCACTTGTGACGGTGCGGCCTTGTATCACCGAGAATCCAACGAGTCGTCGCGCCGATATAATGACGTACGCACACCAGCGGTTAACTTAATCAGAACGTGTTTTCTGCGACTGGCCTATCATTCATTCCTCTTCTGGTGAGACGCTCATCAGCGACGATCACCTTACCAGCTAATCACGCCCACTCGCAATACCGAGGAGAGAAACGGGGGTCTGCGTTGTGACACAACCCATCTTACAAATGTTGCAGATCAAAGATGTGTACCGTCGTGACAAACACATACACGGAGGCTAAAGAATTATAATTTACTGCCGAATCGACGACTTTTTTTTTTTTTTATTGAGAAGGAATAGCAATAATTGTGACATCCACCGGGGAAAGATAAATCTTTTAGTGAAAAAGCCCATCAGAGCCTACATCAGCTATTCGGATGCACAGAAATTCTTTATTTTTCCTGTGAATGTAACAAGACAAATAAAATATACGTCTTTCAATCCTTCAATTCGGATCCTTATCGATATAACATTGTTTCGTTTCGTGTTTCTTTTGAACGACTACACAGCAAATCTGACAATCTGATGAGCGATGTGATTCTACTTAGTGACGCAATGTATATGACTTCGGTTTTACTTTACGTAAGTTTTCGATTATTATTGTATAAGGTAATATTTTTGATAATCATTGGGCTATTCAT
>NW_017305611.1:2573010-2574427 GCF_001594115.1 Trachymyrmex septentrionalis
AAAGGATAAGGACCCGAATTGAAGGGTTGAAAGACGTATATTTCATTCGTTTTGTTACATTCACACGAAGAATAAAGAATTTCTGTGGATCCGAATAGCCCCGATGGGCTTTTTTTACATTTTTCACAGAGCCTCTTCCGAGCCTCTCATTATATATATTTATAAATCTTTTAAGGACAAAACATTATGGATCACATAAATAAGATACCTACCAAAAAAATTATCGTATAAAAATTATTGAGCACCGCAAACCTATTTCACCACACGATGTGGTGAAAAATAAAGTTTTTTTTCCTCCGTTCGAAAGTCATCCGCATTCTTTGCAAAACGAAACCGCTGCAGGCATATATATATATATGTATCACGCGCGAAAATTTAATCCCTTTTTTTTATTCACGCTCAGCGCTCGATGCTTTCGAGAGTGTACTATTGCGGTTACACGTCGGTTACATCGTACGATTACATGTATGTGTGCGAGCGAGGCATGTACGCAAGGTGTTTGCATCACTACCTAAATAATCCTCGTCACCGAGAGAGTGCATACACGCTCCGCCGCCGCTTTCCACGGCATTATTTCCCGTCACACGCCGCCCGTTGCACGCGAGGTAATCACGAGCGGCGACCGGCGGCGGAAACCGCGATTTAATCCTTTTTCTCGGACGCAAAATGAGACGCCGTACTGCGACAGCAACGACTTTAATACGATAGCTTTTACCCGTTCCCTTGTGCCCGAATGAACGTAGCGAGAGAGTCTATCTCTTTCTTTCTCTCTCTCTCTCTCTCTCTCTCTCTCTCTCTCTCTCTCTCTCTCTCTCTCTCTAGATTAGACGATCTCAAAAGGGAAAATAAAAGCTGCGCTGGCTGTAATTACCACGCCAACGAGCCAGCTAGTACACGTAATGTTTCCACCGGTTTTACATAAAATTATTTTATATAATAGGTTACTGTACCGCGCTATATAATCGGACGTATTATTACATCGGGAGAAAATGAAATTAATACTGTAAACTCTTTGAAACGTCCAGAAACAGATGCGTCTGCAATAAAGTTCTTCTTATTTTTTTTCTTTCCACGTGTCTGGCACGCAGAAAATAAAGCACAACGAGTTATTATAAAATGCAGCGACACTCTTATCTTTCACATATATAGCGATGATTCTAATTATAACGTCTCCGATAAAATCGAATGGTGACGTGACAAAGAAACTAGTTAGAGACGTAATAAATCTGTTGTGCAATCTATTCGAAGGCACATAACATTTAAATCTCCTTTATTTACCAACACTCAGACGTTCGTAAATAACGCGCGTTAATTACCCGCGTAAAAACGAGCCGAGAGGGACACAATTCGTACATCGTATTTGCGCTCTAACATCGTAAATCGGTATATATATATATATATATATATATATATATAT
>NW_017305611.1:2574527-2588878 GCF_001594115.1 Trachymyrmex septentrionalis
TTTCGAGAGAGGTAAATCATCGGGTGCCACCACACGTCCGCCAACTCCGGATCTCGGGGCCCCAATCAATTCCACGGGTGCATAGCAAGCGCAAGGGCCCTTATTCCTCTCCCGATGCGATGCGACGCTGACCTCGAGGTCGTTAAATTAAATTTATGCCAGTCCCGTCGTACTTCCCTGCCCTCTCCTCTCCTCCCCTCCCCTCCCCCCTTCCTCCCCCCTCCCACGCGAACGTTCTTGCGCACCTATATACCGCACACGTTTATCGTTACAGTGCGGCATTACACTGAATTAACGTAACAAGGCTATTAGTCCGCGATTTTACGACTTTAATTGTGACAGCGGGACCAACCACACCTCATTCCCCGTGCCTCACAAATTGGCTCTCGAGACAATCGCGTAGAGGCACGTCGTACCGTACACGTCGTACGTACCTGTCAACTGCGGATAATTAAACTCGCGTACATACGTACGTATGTATATATACGATTGTTCGCAAGCAAACGTTTCCCAGGGAAAGGCGTCGGCTCGCGGGCTGAGTAACTACGTCGTCTCTTTCGGGTAACAAGTGGCAGCTCATTCGTTACAGCCGGCAAAAATGTTTCGCTAAGCGCCGAACTAGATATTGTATAATTGAATGAAACGGCGAACACGGTGTCCGTTACGTAAAGTAACGCGTCTCGCGTTTAAAGCGAGGCCGAATCAATTATCGGAATCTCTCACAATTGTGCTCAGTTATTATGAATTTCCTGCGCGCTCGTCGCAAAATAAAAGCGTGCTACGTAATTCGATTATACATGCAGCAGTTAAGTATACATACAGCTGTATCGTTTGTATTTATTGCAATAAATTTGTAATAAATGGTTAAGTAAGTGGTATTGGTAAAGTAAAGCTCAACCGTGTGTGCCGCGTTACGCGCGCGGCGCAATCGATTAACAATAATTTTAAGATAATTGATTTTAAACCCATTTTCACGTTACGACGTTGTGCAGCTTTTTCATTTTACGGGCATTTTTCTCTCGTGACAGGAATATAAAATTTTATACAGCGGGAAAAAGAGAAGAGAGATTCGCGTTATTAAATTCTGCCACTATTAAAAGTCCCGTGTGTCGAAGCCGGTAATATGGACCGACAATGAATGTTCGTCGACGTCAATGCGAATATCTAATTTACGATCGACGACGCTGTGTTCCCGCATTAATATCGCCCATTATTGAACTCGAGCAATTGTCGGGCGTAATGAAAGGTGCCTCCGTGTCTACAATCGTCTACAAAGAGCATTTGGCGCTCGCTGTCGCAACACAACATTATGAAACGGGATGCAACGGTGTTCAATTTAATGTCGAATTCCTAAACTGTACACGTTTTTCAAGAAGAAAAAAACATCGGAAAATCAAAGTTGTCGCTCTGCCTATCTCTCAAACATTATCGTTTACCTATGAAAAGTGAATGACGTTTATTATTAATTGGCAACTGTAATAATTGCGGTTGTCAGATTTAGAAGTGCGAATGAACTGTAATAATACCGGCGCACACTCTTCGAGTAACGAATCGATAAATTGGCGAGTGAAAATAGACCCGCTCGCGTATGAAGAGTCTCGGGAGATATTTAGGTCACTAGATAGAACCGGCAGTTAATTAATTCATTAATTAGCAACTCTTCACTGGTAATTGCGTGCCCGCCTCCATTTCTCACACAAAAGGTGCTTACCTTGATTACGACACGTGTAGATGTACACGTAGATGCATGGCGTATGTATATGCGTGCCCGCTTCCGAATATTCAATTAATCCCTTAATGAACGACAATTACACAGCCTGCGGTTATTACACGCACAATGTGCACCCTCGTCTTATTATAGACTCGCAGAGTCAACAGGGGAGAGATGATAAAATCGAAGGTACCCGCAGCACATCACCGGCAAGCTCGGTGAGCTGTGTCAGTTTCAGAAGTCAATCGTCGGCAACGTGGGCGTCGTCGCAATGTCGCATCGAGCGACATTGCCGGGAGATTGCCGTAGAGAGGGAAAAAGAAGCGCGATCTATGCTTGGTAATCTCCATCGATGATCATCTGGTTGGCTAAACTGATAGTGATTCATTACGCGATAAGTCATTCGCGTAGGATACAGTGGGAAGGAAAACGCTTTACGTCAACGTCGCTCGTGGCGGGAACGAAAGGGAGAGCGCGCGTGCTACGTGACGCTCGCTTAATTACCACTTGTTCATGAACGAGTGACCCGAATGATCGTGCCTCTCCATTATAGTCCATCACACGGGACACCCGTGTATTGGAAATAAACGTTGCAACGTAACAAAATCATCCGCAATCGGAATCCGCGGCGAACAGAATTATAATCGGGACAGATGGCGGCGAATGAAGGAAGATAGTAGACATCATACCTCCCTATCATCGATCGTAATTTCCGTGGGTAGTAAAATTGACAAGCTGCTCGTTTAACCGTACCGATTGCTCAATTGCCGAATAATCACGAATCGTTCGCTCGCTCATTTCGTTAACGCTCTCTAACCAGCAGCGCAGAGATACTTATTTTGATATCTCTTAACGCATTAATCGATTAACAGCCATTATTATCGCTCGCAATAAGAGCATCCGCGTTTAATCGCCGTCTCTTTAATCCTCTTTTCTCCTGGAACGCGATAAAGGAACGCAGAAACGTTACGAGCGAGTCGAATATGTAATTAAAGCTTTAACACATAGCGAATCCCCCCGACAAATAGGTATACGATTATTTAATACCGCCACACCCCTACACACGCACAGTGGAGATCGTGCAAATACTGAGATATAGAAGTTATAATAGAAATAATATACTCGTAAATCATAAAATAGATAGCTCCATTCGATAATTAACATCCGCTCGACCTCGTTTTCCGTGGAAAGCAAGAGGATGCTGCGCTCATCGAGCCAAAAGGATGGAAGGAGGAGGAGGAGGAGGATGACAAAAGGTCGGAGATACGTCGTCGACGTCGCCGTCGCCGTCGCGAAAGGCATAAACGAGGGACGATAATTCAGAAGTCGACGGTCGTTGTAATTTTATCTTGGGCGGCGGCGAGAGAGAGAGAGAGAGAGAGAGAGGAAACCCAAATGTAAACGAGGGCGGCGCGCGGGGATGAGAAACAGAAGGAGAAAAAACGGAGGTGGTGGACGTGCCGTAATGTTTTACGATTCTCATTTATAATGTCGGGTAATGTTCCGCTCAGTATGCAGTGCGTATTCGCGAACGGCGCAGACTGCATCGCCCATCGTCGTGCACGCCGGAATATCGTTACCGCGCGGCATTAATTTTCGTATCTGGAATTTATCGCGCCCTCCTCCCCCTCTGTCACCCTCCGTCTCTCTTCTTTCCCGTCGACCGCGAATATTTCGCGAGAGAGTTGGAGATTCGACCGGCAGAATTTTGCGAACGACGCCCGCTTTTTCGCGGCGCGGCGGTTCTCTTCTTTTTCTCGGAGAGAAGAGAAAAGGGAGAAAGAGAGGGGAGGGAGGGGGGGAGGGGGCAAAACAGCGGGCGATGAATTATTTTCGTTCCCACTAGGTTGTTCATCTCGCTCCGTTGGAGTGATACGTATTTAAAGCGTAATTTGAGACTCTTGAAACCTGCGGAGCGGTATAACAAATTCCAGAGGTCTTACATACTTAATTATTAGAGTTGATGAATTTTTTATAGAGCAGCGAGAAATCGTACAACGGAGTAAGATACGTTTCCGGTTTAAATAATTTTCTGGAGAAATCGTCACGCTTTGAATAAATTGATTACGAGAGAGAAAGTCTGCGAAGTTAGACGATGACTTATATCCGAATTACTCGAGAAATACGTGGGCCCATCTTAAATGTTTCATCCTGTATAATAAATATTTTCACCTAAATAACACAACAAGGCGAAGGGGAGTGGACGTATTTTTTTTTTTTTTTTTTTAAGGTGCATCAGGAAACATTACTAAACGTAACTCCGCCTGGTTAGAAAGAAACACGAGATCTCCGACCTTTCTGCGATATTGCCGTAATCTATCGCAAGTGCCAGGTGGACCGTTGTAAAAGTTGCGCGTATAAAAAAAAAAAAGAAAAAAGAAACGGGAAATAAATTATAATTGCATCCATCACGGTCGCCGGTAACTCGATTAAAAAGGACGCAAGTCCGTATAATTCAGCGTAATACGCCTCAGATAAGCGTATAGCACTTAGGTGAAATTAACATTAATAAAATTTGCCCGCGTTCCCGCGAAATTCCCAGAAGACTACGCCGGAACCTTCATAATGGCCGCGTTTTACGAACTTCGCGCGGCGCGGAGGCTCATTTATAAAGCTTGAACGAGGAAGACGAGCGGTTCCGCGAATTCAATAAAAGATGCTCGAGTGGGCGGAGTGCTCACTTTTTCACGATGTTATCGAACGAGAGGCGGCTGTACACCACTCGAAAAAAAAAAAAAAAAAAAGGACAATCGTGAGAATAATACGAATGATAAATCATAAACTTATGGGCGTGGAAATAGATATCCTCTTACATTTCCTTTATGTACATTTTTCATTCCCAGGCTTGTGAAAACAATTATGTTATTTATTCGGAAATTTGCGAATTTAGCGAAATTAATTTAAAGCGTAGAATGTCACAAAGCACTGTCGATAATCCAGTGCTCGTCGAAATATTATTAACACGACACAACGTGAAATATCGCGCTATATTTTTAATAATAAAATTGATGTAGGTATATATACATATATCATGTTTCATCGAATTGGCCAAATATTATGGTATAAACATAACTTCATATCGCGGCCAATTACCTCAGAATATATACGGCATGCGCAATCTCGGCAATAATTAATTTCGTTTGGATTATTATTATTACAGGAGGGAGGAGCAAAACGATCCTTAATTAAATGTACTTTGATTAACAAGAAATTATTAATCGTTATGTCGATCATGGAAATCGAGGTCTCAAACAGCTTATTTTCAACAAAAATATTTTTACTTTTATTGTACGTCGAATATGACGCGTAACGGAAGAAAGCCGAAAAAAAAAATCGAGACGCTTATTTATTTAAGCGAACCTTCAATTAATATAACACGATTGTGTGTGATACATATAATCCATATACGATTACGTTATAATTATTATATTCCATCGTTTAATGAGCCTAGCAACAATAAAATTTAATTGTTCGACGTAATCGTTGTGCGATAACTATGTAAAACTGACAAATGCTACATTTACATCTGCTCAAGTTCAGCTACACCTACATATATAATATTCCATAGCAGTACGTAATATATTCATGAAGAGAGCGCACGTTTCATTCTCGTTGAAGACTTCATTCGAAAGAGCAGGCTTCTTACGAACAGACAACGTGTAATATATAATCATTAATTAAACGCTATTGGCGTATACGAACACAGCCAGGGCGCAATCTATGATCATTTTATTAATAGCGAATTACCACCATTATATTACGAAGCGGCAATTAGACTACCGATCGTACCGGGCTACGTGTGCCGATTTGCATTACACGTATCATGGCATATAAAGTTTTTATAAATTTTAAATTAAGTTGCGTTTAAATTAAGCTGCGACCGACACGTACATAGGCAAATGAAGGGGAATTGCAATTTATTCGGATCGAATATCTGAACGGGCATATTAATATCCGCTAATGACTAGCAAAATACATCTTTCGATCGTCCCATAATACCACGTTGTCGATACGATAATCGCATCGACCAGCCGTTACCAGTCCGTCTCGACGGACGGCGGAGATCACACTGGCTCTCGATCCTCTTGTTTTATCACTCGCATTATGTCAGAATATATAGCACCTTGTCCGCCATCGCACCTTGGAGCACCGACGGGTAATCGCCGCGTATCGATTTTCTGCGACGACTTCTACGGAACGGCACTAAAGCCCCCTTTTATCGCCGCAGGACTGGTATTGCTCAGTAGGATCTTTACGCTTTCCCAGGGAAGCAAAACCTTCATTTGTCCGCGAGATCGAGAAATGTATGCGATGTACTTTGTGGATCGTTTGTTCCAATTACTTTGGCACGATTCCGTAACAATTTGAACGACCGGAAACTTGGAATTATCAAGCTCTCACCGTTATTTAAGAGGATTGAAGAACTTGCTAATAATTTTAACGGAGGGGTTTTATATATACATATATATGTATATGTATATATATATATACAGTCTCGAATCACGAATACTGGAGTCTATTTGAAGTTTATTTAAGCGAGACATTCGCTTCTTCGAATTCAAACGCGAGAGATAAAAAGATAGATTTACGCGCGCGAGAAATGGACGGGGAACGACTTACGCTTCGCGAATGTTTCCCATTGCGGTAAGGCACTTGCAGCGACATTAAGCCGTGTCGACGACACGCGTGTAAAGAGCACAATTTTACAACTCGCGCCTAGCTGCATAGGTAATAATAAGTGCACGTAAAACGGACACCGGGGTCCGTACGACACTAACCGACGGTGCCGCGCGTTAAGCCGCGGCGACAAGAGGAGAGAATCCGCTGAAAGCCGGCGCGCCACCACGCATCCGTATTTAATTTAATTAAATCTATAATCAATTACCGCGATATGTACATGTGGCTTCCGCGGTAAGGCTCGCGCTTCGAGACGACGTCGTTCGTAAAGAGAGAGAGAGAGAGAGAGAGAATTCGCCTTGGCAAAAACATAAATTGTCGATGAATCGACGCGTGTGAGACGCTGGCCGCGGGATGCAAGCAATTATGTAACTATCCCGCGATGCCGACGATTAAATCTTCTCGCGACTATGTGCGCGCGTGTTTGTGCGCGCACATATTCAGCGGCGTGACTGGTTATTTTTGCGTCTGAGAAAATACACTTAATAGCGTAGTCTCTCTAGAGTAATATCAAAGGTCGCCACTAATTTATAACCCCGGCAATTAGTCATATTTATTTCGTAAATAATAGACGGTAATTAATGAAAAGAACGTTTATTTTTGCAGAGAGTCTCAAAAGAGGTCTGATCTTTCAGCGAAAAATTTATGTTTCTGTCCTTTATTTCAATGGTTCTCTTAATAACCTTTAATTAGTGATTTTAGTGACGCCGCTAACGAATGTCAAGAAATATATAATAATAAAGAATTAAAAGAATCATGCTCTTTGATGTGAAAAACATGGATTTTTTAAATTATTTTCTGTGGAGATTTTAAGATCACTTTTTTCACAGTATTAAGATTGTATATATACGGCCTATGAATTCGCATTTATTTTATAATGACGTCGATATGTGCGTATACCACAGCGTGCCACGTTCCCCTGGGAAATAACCGCGAAGCAAACGCGATTTTGACTTGGTAATAATAAACTGGAAACACACCGGGATCGCGTCTCTCGGCGCGGCCGGGATGTAATGTGAAGAATAAACCGCCGACGGCATGGTTTATTTATCTCTGCTTTCGATAAAGCATTAATCGATTCCGAATAAAGGGCCCACCCTTGCCGGGACACGCTGATTGGCAAGAAATCGCGCGCCACCCTGCTCGCCACCCGAAAAACCGGTATGAGTTACGGCGCCGCGAGATAAAATCGTCTCTTTCGCTCTGCCGTACCTCCCCCCCCTCCCCCCTCTCCCCCTCCCCTTTCCACTTGCATCGGTCGGGATCGGCGATATTGCGCCAATCCTACGAGAGACGACAGCTTTTTCTTGCGGGTTATGGCGAACGCAGGGCGAGTATGTATGCGCGTGGAGAAATCCTGCGTATCGATACGATCGAGTTGTCATACCGCAAATCGCTTTTTCAACCGTCCCGCTCGCAGCTCAAGGAGAGAAGGAGAACGCACCATTCGTCTCTCGGTGATATTAATCTCGGATGAAAGTTAATTTAGAATTGATTTACAGGTACACGGGCACCGATCAATACATCGTGGCTCGTTTGCCGATTATCTTTATTAACCAAATAAATTACACAGGGTGTTTTATCTCACCATGTGATGAGACGTTCTATAATTAATTTTCATCTTTCCCCAACGAGAATTTCATTTTACAGACGCCTTCCCCTAAAAATTACTCAATATTCACCGTTTCAGCGCTGCCCGTTAAAAAAACGTATGACATCCTCTCCGACAAAAAAATTGCGTGATTGAAAATTGTGTGATAATTTAAAAAAAAATTATTCCTCAGCCTTTTCCATCACGGTACAGGAAAAAACACAGACGGTATGTTTTTCTCGCGATAAGCAAATCAAAAGAGGAACTTGAAATGTCAGACGTAGCAGGAAACTATTTGCGTCACATATACACGCGATTGATTATAAATTCCGTAACTGGAGTAACTAATTGTATGTGCATACGGCATTTAAATGTCGAAAGGATAAGCACGAGTATCGCGCTGCTTGAAAATATAATGAACCGTGAGTTACGGTCGCGTACTAAACTTTGTACAGTGAAACGTGGAATGACGATGCGTGTAAACAGAAGAATATTTTCTCAGTCTATCATAAATCGCTACTCACCAGTTATATAATCGACCGCGCTCGGATGTCGAAAGGCTAACAATAAATTGTTCTCGCGACTGCGGTTGAATGCCATTCTTTTATATATATATACACATACACATCTATATAAAATCAAATCGCTCGTGTGTAAATATAAATTATAAATGTATAATTGCCCGAAGCCTTCGTTAATTGAATTTAATCTCAATCGGCTTTTTACGCCGATTTTTTTATGTCGTCGAATGATAATTGCTGGTCCGAGACGGTTTTACGAAACTGGTCGGCGTAATGGACTTTGCGTGCAACATGTATGCGTGGTAATTGCATCCCGAGTGACGAGGTCGCGAAAAAGATCGTCGAGCGATCAACTCGCGTCGTATCTCTTGATTGCCTGCTATCTTGGGAGGAGAGAGAGAGAGAGAGAGAGAGAGAGAGAGAGAGAGACGCCAGTTATCGCTTTATAGAATATACTTGAAAGAACGTGGCGCGTACGATCTATATAACGATTACGAGAGCACATCGACGTTTATACAGGGTACTTTCAACGTTAACGTTACGGTGGCTAAAGCAGAAAACACATCGACGACTTCACGGCCCTTCTCATAAAAAGTGCTTTGAACGTGGCTTCGGTAATTGTTCGGTCGCTGCGAAGTGCGCAAAAAAATCTTTATGGTTTTATTTTCCGCCAACGGCGCGAGAAGGGGAAGCAGGGTCCACTCGTAAAAGCAAAGTCGAATCGTTATTTTCCGGAGGCCGACGATGATCCAAGGTCTTTAACACACACACACACACACACACGACACTTATTATTAATAACGAATCTCCGCACGCAAACCTAATACTAACTTTTTTGATAACATTCGCTCCATTATCTCTCGATTTATGTATAACAAAGTTGCGATAAATGAGATCCTCTCAGAAGCTAAATTGATTAACTCCACTTTTTAAGAAATTTCTTAACTTTAGTATTAAAAGAATATATAGTTACTTTAATTTCGATTTTTTTTTCCTACTTTTTATCTCGTAGAGTCAATTAAAGTTAATTGGCCTCAGAGTACAAAGATAATTTGAAGTTCACACAACAAACAGTCGCGAAAGCAAGTCGTTTTGCGCAAATAGTTCTACGAGATTCTCAAGATCAAGATTTTCGCGCGCTTCAACAAAAATTGTCCTCGATGTCTGGATCCACAATAATTATGCCAGCCTTGAATGTCAATTTCCTTTCAAAAGAGACCGGTCGTTATCCACCCATACCTATATTCTCAAGACCTAATGAGTATTAATAAGAAGACAGTGCGAATGTATAATGTAACAATTTCGCTGGTGGAAAAAGTCGCTTGCGTGTCCAAGTAATTACTGAAAGAAAGCCCTCTTCGCATACGCCTCTCCGACGTAAGTAATGACTATCGGCGTGTAATTCCAGGCCTGCGAGAGTCTCTCGTAAACTCCCCCCCCCTCCTCCTCCTCCTCTTTCAAAAAATAAACGAAAAAATAATCGGAACCATTATACCTCCGTTTGACATCTATATGGATGTATTGGTAATAATCAGTCGGACCTTGGAGGATCGATAGGATCATTTATATAGAATGAAACCGGGAATGTTGGAAGGTGAAGGGCGGTAAATGGCACCTCAAGGCGAAATACTAATAGCGGGGCCTGCGCACAGAAAATGAATCGATCTCAATTATCGCGGGAGATACATCGGAGAACTTAAAACACGTTGCTGCGGGTAAATATATTTTATCATTTGCTAGATCATCCATGGCATTACACGCGCTCTACCGTTTTTAATTCCTCGCTGCTTGGAAGCGATTACTTCGCCAAAGGATTAATCTCAATTCTCTTAATCGTCGTCCAAGTAACTGAGCGATAATCCTTTTAATGCAATCTAAAGATACTTGCTCGAAATTTACTACGCGGGCACATATAAATATCCACAGATATCGTACAGATCCCCCCTCGCTCGCAATAATTCATCTCGGTAGTTCTTACGACCTTCCTCCTGCAATAAAATCCACAACAATGGCCTCCGACATTTTTTATTCGTTTCGCTTAATAATGATAGCAGCGGCGAGTAGTTCCAACTGATACTAAAACGTATGTAGTCGGGGATATTCATGAATCCGATAATTGTCTCGACCTTGGGACAGGCGACACGATCACGCTCCACCGATAAAATTCATCGCATCGATCCGCGCGATTTCGACTCGTGTTACTTATTTAACAACCAGCACAATGGCCGGCAAACCGCAACGTACGTCCGGATTGGAAATAAACGACCCGCTAAATATTCCGGCTTGACATACACACCAGCTCAATAATTGCGGTGGCCTCGAAATACCTCGCGTACTTCTTCACTCTCGAATTGCAACGAGTACGGCCGATAAATTGAATGAAACGATCGCAGCACAAAACTCGTTATCGAAACATGCAATAATTTTGTGCATTACCGCACAAAATTATTATTTACGATGAGAAGTTAACAAAGAGAGTTTCAATTAAACGTGTACTATCTTTGAAAATATTAAGCTTCCACGTCAGATATAAAATTAGCCAAAAAAAAAAAAAAGTATTTGTAATCTCAGGACGTACATTAATTAAAGATAATTTCTCTCCAGGACACGATACTATAACAGAAATCCTATAATAAAAAAGCCTATAAAAATACTGTAATAAAAAATTCAGCGTTAAAAAGGGAAAATTGAAATAGCAAATCCAAGTGTCTGGAGATATCTATTATACGTCCTATGAAACGTCGTATAACGTTTGTTCCGCAACCATGCCACAACTCGAATAATCGCATGACGATGTCCTGCATCACCAATAAAAAGGGCATTGCGTCCGACCGCTCGTGACTCTTGTGAATTTTATTAATGCCCATATGTAGCGGACGAGGAATACTTTACGAATATCGTTACGAAGCCCGCTTCGCGCGAGGAGCCCCGAAGACGACGCGGACGAGTCAGTGCGAGGATGCTCGAATAAAGTATGACGGCATAAATATCGACGATGCATGTCCCGAGGAACGAGTGCAATTAGAGATACGAGAGAAGGAGCCCGTTGGAGGAGAAGAGAAAAAGAGGACGAAGGGAATTCTATATGAGCGAGTGATGGAAGGAGAGAGAGAGAGAGAGAGAGAGAGAGAGAGAGAGAGAGAGAGAGAGAGAGAGAGTCGGAGCGAAGAGAGCATCTCGAAGTCGTGACCCACGTTGCGATGGAGTTATCGGCTACGAACTGACGGGCACGAAGGGGGCCCGTCGCGTATCCCATTGTGGTGTGGATCTTGAAGGCGTAAATTGATCAAGGAGAAAGGAGGGAGGGGAGGATCGTTTTATTACGAAGAGAGGAGAGCGGAGACGACGCGATTTTGCGCGTACGGCACGACCAACTCCGTAGATACGCCGCGATACCTCCCCTTACTCGCAGCCTCTTTTTTGCGCGTCCACACACGCTTTATGTTACTCGTTCTTCTCCCTCGCTCGTTGTCTCAGTGGTTTTTTTTTTTTTTTTTTTTTTCGCATTGCGCAGCACGTGGACGACGAGAGAAGTCGAGACACCGCTCTGTATACGGTGCGTAATACCTTCCCTCGTATCTCCGGCAAACCATACCGAGCCACGCCACTCTCCGTCTTTCCCTTTCTGCATCTTTTCTGCATCGTGTCTTCTACATATAGAAATCTCGCGCGCGTTTGCGATCAGTGGTTCTCCGTGAGTACGTATAGCGAGTGAGTATAGTGTGATCGCGATACACAACAATGATGATGCGAGTAGCTATCAAAATTGTGAGAGAAAGTTGAAAATTTTATTTTAATGTAAATTTTACAAATCACTAGAAGATCCTGCCAAACCTTATATAGCGTTTAAAGTATACAACCAATGATGGACTTCGTTGCTTACAGTAACAACGAATTGGTTCCCTCAAGTCGGTTCGAAATTCGAATTGATTTGCTGGTTAAGACTAAGGGTCACATCGAAATATATATATATTCGTGCAAAAAGAAGACGCTACTTTATACGCCATAAATAGTCGCGAGGGCGGACTCGCTTCCGGGCACCCACTGACTGCTGCCGCACGCATCGCTGAATTCGAGCTATGCTAGAACGTGCTAATAACAAGCCGATTCCACTCCGCTGTGAATTCCATCATTCTATTACACGGCGCACGCCTGCCTCCCCCGGGGATTTATAGACCCAGCGAGCATTCCGATGCTGCCGTCACGCGTCGCAGGGTCCTCCTTCTCTCAGCGGGCACATCTCTCTCCCCCTCCCCCACCCCTCCCCTTGTTCACGTCTTTCTCGGCGTTTGCCTCATCATACCGGAAGCCGATGGAGGAAGTTGAACGAAATTGAAACCCGCGGATTAATTTCACAGAACGCAAATCACGAAATTGACTTTGCTTCCACGGTACCAGAAGGCTCTCGACAAAAACGATGACAACGAATAATTGAAACGGCAAATAGAAAAAGAAGCAGTAAAAAAAAAAAGAAAAAAACCTGTTATTTTTACCTCGTGCGAAAAACTGTTGTTTTACCTCGCGGAATAATCACAACTCTATGAATGAATTATGGATACGACTGCAGAGTATAATATCTTCAAATGTACACAACTATAATATAAATATACTGTATACGTGGGTGTATGTAAAAAAGAAATTAAAGTTACAGACTTCGGCAAACGGAACGTGAGCACATTTGCACTGTGAAGGCTCCGCAGGGCAATAGATGTTTTTATCCTGTACAGATTTCAAGCGGATCTCAAGGTCCGGGGGAGTCTGCTACTCTCGGACATTTCATTACCCCGTATTACACGGCAATAAGAGATAAACGCGCAGCGCGACGCGTCGTGAAAAATAAAGAGAGGCGAAATGCGCTACAAATCAAACGGAAACGAAACGGAAACGTTTTGAGCGAGCAAATCGGCGTGGTGCATCGTACGGAATTTACGATGCAAACGAGCGGCGTACAAATAATGTAGCTGTCAAACTGGCAACACCAGTCGACGGTGTTGGGCCGAGTAACACAAACGCTCGAACATTTGCATAATCGGAAACGATATGCATCGATAAACCGCGATCGTCAGCGGTACGGTAATCGGCGGAGTACGGACTAGAAATTATCTGTGCTCAGCTACGACGATATCTCCGTTGAATTATGCTAGCGAGAGAAAACGTACGTCCTTTCTAGAAATGCAAAATGTACGTGACGTTGAATCTTTCAGATAATTCGTTTAAATATTTTCAAACGACCTTTCTATCTCTCTGTAATGTATTTCCGTTACTTCTCGATGAAATAAAAACTAAAAAAAAAAAAAAAGAAAAAGCTATAAAATTTTTGTTATTACTCTAAATAGAGAAATATTGTATATAATACGTCGCCGTTTAAAGTAGTTTAATCGCTTCGATTACATCATCCATGGGAAAGAAAAGTAAATGACGAGCAATGTAGAGATATACTTAGGTGACAAGTATTTGAAAAACTTCTCCGCTACGACTGTATTTTACAAGCAAAGAGCCATTATAATGACATTTAAACGCCGCGCACCACGGATTGCATCGCCACTGGCATAAGCTTTCCTAACCGGATGATTTATTTGGCATGGCGTTGAGCCGGCGGCATCACGAAGAATTACGAGGGCGTGATGAATCTAATAAAATGAGCGTGCACTCTGCCCTCTAATTCGCGGAACGCTCTGCCAAGTATTCCACGCGTTATGAAAAATTGCCGTCTAGTATCTCACGGAAACACGGCATCGCAAAATCTGCGCGCGATATAATAAATGTAATCGTCCGTTTTAATGTATCTAATCTTACGTAGCTGTTTCACTCGAAAAATAAAGAAAAAAAAATTTTAACACTTAGACATTGG
>NW_017305611.1:2588942-2593285 GCF_001594115.1 Trachymyrmex septentrionalis
AAAAAAAAAAAAAAAAAAAAAATGTTACAACTTAGAAATTGTAATTGGCAAAAATTAGTTAAAAAATATTTTTTTTAAATGGACAAATATAAAATTTCATATAAAAATCTCGTTAAAAAATATAAACGTACGTAAAAAATTATCTTATTGTAGCAATAGATATCAATCTTCGTATATCTACGTTGAAAAAAACACTGAATTTTAATAAATATTTATTTGAACAGTTTCAACAAGTAAATATTGGCTAAATATACATTTATTTAATACAAAAACCTCTAATATGTTTTTTTTTAATTTTTTAATATGTTTTAATTAATTAATATTTTTTTAAATATATTTTAATTCATTTCTTTATTAAATAAATATTTATTCACTGTAAGTAAACGTTTACTTACTTCTATTCAAAGAAATATCAAGGCAAACATTGTTAGCAATTCATTAAAGCAGCCTGTGAAAAATCGGAGAGCTTCCCGATCTTGGTGTGCAACGAAACAATATTCTTTTTTCACGCGATAGCATTCGGGCCATTCACGGCCCATCCATCCACATATTTTTCATTTAATCTCGTTAAAAGTCACGATGTAGCCGACCCACTGGCAATGCCGATCGCCCGCACGTACCGGCGTTCTGTAAGCTCTGCATAAATGCCGGGCGAGTCGGTGACCTTGAGTCACGCACGATGGAGCAGCCGTTCGAGTAGTGGACGAAGGAACGAAAGCAAGGAAGGAACAGGGAGAAAAGAAGACACGAGGAGGAACGACGTGGAGGAAAGGACGAGAGGTCGCGACCGAAAGGGCGGCATGGAGAAGAGAACGAGGGAGAAAATCGTGCGGACGGCAAGAGAGCGACGAAGGCGAAAAGAAAGCTCTCCTGAAGCGAATCTTACCGTCCCAGCTCGCAAGAGCATGCACTCGGAGCAAGCTCGGAGCACGCAGATATCTGCTCTCCACAGTTCATCCTCTCACTCCTCGCTCGATGTATTTACGAGCGCTGGGGAAAGCAGGCGGATTGCACGCACGAAGTCGCGAATACTCGCACCACGCCTAAGAAGCTCTAGATGTACTGAGTCAAGCACAAAGGTCCACATATATTTCACCTGATAACCACATTATATTAAAGAATTGCCAAGCTTATTTATTTATTGGAGATCATTTACTAACCTCATTATTTACTACCTATTTATAGACCACCATGTCGAAAATAGAGGTCAAAATAGAACCAACAGAAAAGTTATCGGCATTAGGCTCAGGTAAAAGGATCGCGCTACTCTTTATCACGACATTTGACATTGATTTTCGTTCCGCGAAAAAACGGAGCTCCGGTTACGCTCGACCGACGTCATCGCGTAAACGTCTACGCCTTTAGACCGGCATCTTCAGCACGAGGAGCGTATTTTAAATGAAGGTAGGATCGCCTTGCCCTTGAATAATAGACGAGTCGTTTCGACGACGACCCCGTACCGACGACGTAAACCCTGTCGAAGGACTGTTACTTTCAACATTCTTCTGCTCGTGGCACGAGGCTGTATTTACACGCCTGCACGTGACACCGCGCTCTCGTAACGAGACGAGTTTGAGACCGGTTGGTTCTTCTTCTAGCTGGTTTCTTCCTCTGGCTGATCTCCCCGATCGAAATCGAGAGTCCATTGGTTCGCGCGCAAAACCAGTCGCGGAGAAGAAAAGGATGAGAGACGGATCGAAAGAGGAGATAGAGGACGAGAACGGGAAATTCTATCTTCCTTAGCTGTCGAGGGAATTTACAGCGAATCGTGTTTTCCCGCAGTAATTCTCTCCCGCGATCGCGCTTAATGTGAACGTTAAGCGCACGATTCCTAATCCGGGATAATGCCTATTGTTATACCCGGTATTCATCCGTCCACTCGGAGCCGAGATCGATTTCAGGAGTCGACCAATTGAAACCGATTGAATTGAACAATAATGCTTCGTGCTCGTTATCGTTTCAACGAATCGTACCCGTTCTATTCGATTACTATCGATTAATTGTACAAATCCTTGAAATCTTTCATTTAAATTCATCAATCTCGAATTAATAATTCCGCGCGATTTTTCCAAAGTCCACAGAGCTGTTATAAATCCTTGAAAGAAACTCGAAGAATTGATATTGCAACCCTCATTATTCCTACACTTCATTCTTCACTTTCTTATCTCGTTATTTCTAGAAATAACGGGACGTTGATATATATTTCTACCTTTTTGTTTTTTTTTTTTTTTTTGGTTTAAATAAATTCAGTAGTCATGAAACACGTCATAAGAATGCACTCTTGCCAGTAAGAGGACTTTAATATCACCGGCAGAGCCGATTAATAAAACTGCCGGGACGAGTAATAAAGCGTATCTCAAAGATATGATTTGACAATGAGTATTATCCGCGCGTTAACTTGAATAAAGGGTAGAAACTGAAAGGTATAATGCAGAGAAGTTAACGCAGTGGCTCTCGTATCCCCGTCTACGCTTTTATATATGTATAGAGCGCGGACCATGCTCTTTCCCGGTGGCAATGTGCTTTCAAGAGCACTTAACAGCATCCACGTTGAGTGCTCGGGTTCTAATCCGAGATTGCTGAATACCTTCTGCTAATTGAATGCACAGCTCATCACGATTAAACTTACCAGGGTGGTATACGCTCGACGTTTCAAACGAATTCATGGCTTTCGCTCGAAAATCAAGAATTCGCTCGATGAATAAGTCTTAATGAACTACTCTTCCGGCGGCGATATAAATTCCTACGTACACGTACAGATATATATATATATATACTGGACTTTTTAATCCTAATTATACGCGTATCACGCCCAAAAACTTTGTGAAGAGCAAAATAAATAATAAATATTCGATGTGTATCGAGAATCAAGAGAGAAAATTACTACGGACCTCACGCGTGGAGAATAAATTATTCGGGACACGATCTTACCCAGTTCAACGGTGGGAACGAATTTCGAGGATCCTTTTTCGGGAGGCCCACCATAGAGGGATCGTATCAAATCGTATTCGAAGCGGGTTGACGTCTCGGAAAAGGTCGACTGAAAAATTAAACGCCCGCTTCCACATAAATTTACCATTTCGCGGCACGATTTATCGAGGCCGTACATAATAAATGTTGACCGAAGGCAAGCAATCGGGATCGAACGTAGAGATCAGAGCAGCAGGGTTTATCCTTTCCAATCTGAGTAACCTTTCTGTAATATTTGAACTGGACGCAAAAAAGGTTTGCAATCTCCTTGAGAGAGTGAGAGTGAGAGAGAGAGAGAGAGAGGGGCGCAAAATGAAGTCAATTTCAATGTTAAGTCTCCGAGACTTATCAGCAACAGCGAGCCCCCCCAATCGCTCAGAGATATTTGCAACGATTCAATAGCGTCATGAATCATTCGATACGAGCCTCGATGCTTGGCTGCCCACGGAAATTCACGATGAGCAACTTATTCGATTGACCGCCGCGAGGTAATAGTTTTTCCTCTCGCAACGCTCGTCTGATTTCTGAGCGCTTTATAAGCAAGCCGTGCGATTTCACAGCGATTCGATCAATTGATCACGCTATCTGCAATCAGGTTTGATTCTTCGCGTGCGGTAAGGCCCTGTTTTGCCAGGTTTAACAGGTATTGGGACGTATAGATCTCATATTTGATATATTTACAACAAAAGAGAAAAAAAATCTTACATACACGCGCACGCGCGTTAATCAATATACGTAATTATTAATGAGATAAAATAATTTACTACGTGCAATTGGTAAGACTCAGTCAGATAACTGCACGTTTTCCAAGGAAATTTGTGCGCGTCGTTTTATATGAAAACGTCTCAGACGAGTTAATTAAGCGTGTCACTACCAAGTTGTCGCTGTATCTAGTCTTACTTGTATAATATAAACGGCGAGAGAAAGTTTACTCGATCAAAGCTGATGAAAGTGACGTTAACTTGTAACCGGTCCGACTATCACGGTTGGCACGGTGGTTGGCGAGCGCACGTGCGAATTAAAGAGGCGAGTTGAGCGCCACTACGACGGCATTCCACGATGTGCTGTTAGCCCGTTGCACCCGCGAACCTCGCGGTGCATGTACGCTCTGGACATCGTACATGCGCGTAATACATGTGCCTCGCATTCATCATATTATTACGTGTTAATAAAATCGATGCTGCTTCTCATCACGCTCGTTACATCGCGCGCACGGTCGGCGATGACGCGCTCGTGAACGAGTTCGGTGTAACGAGAGATTGTCAAATGACGCTCGTAACGGCAATACGACGTGACACTTGATTTTGTAAAATCAGGACCGTGTACGTCACGCCGGTAACCACGCCGCGTAATTAGAGGAGCGAGAACGAATA
>NW_017305611.1:2593385-2594712 GCF_001594115.1 Trachymyrmex septentrionalis
ACAATACGACGTGACACTTGATTTTGTAAAATCAGGACCGTCACGCCGGTAACCACGCCGCGTAATTAGAGGAGCGAGAACGAATAACACTTTTCAAGTTCGTATTTCAGAAGGATCGAACCAATTTCTAATTCTTTTCACAGCTGTGATCGTGCTATGAAATTTCCTCCCAACAGCTTTTCGGCCCGGCCAGAAGCGGCTTCTCAATTCAAGATAGATCTCGCGCACAGAGTGTATTATGTACATACTTTCGTGTACATTTGCCGGGTCTCGAAGCCCGACAGCGACTCCGAATCCGAATAGTCGCTACGGCGACAGTGAATTGCCGCCGAATAAGATTCTTCGCCGTGGATATCGACGAGCGGAAACGATTTGCCTGCCGGGCAAAGAACCCTCTTTGCTCGGCAGGAAAATCGATTACCGCGTTTTTCTTCCCCTCCGGGGCTGTTTCAGCAGAGTTTCCCTACGGCAGATTGGTGTCGAGGTCTGTCGCATATAAATAGATAAGGAACTGGTACGTTATTCTCGAGCAATGCTTCGACCACCGTAGCAACGACAACGGGAAGGAAAGATGAAAGAGAACACGAATCCGCGTTCCTTCCTGCATAGTAAGTGCCGTGGGGCGAGCATCCAGATACTCATGTCAACTCGAGTGCATTCAACGTGTGTTTCTTAAGTGCCGATACGTCGATCAAACCTGCCAAAAAGCTGTCTAACATTGTTTTCGCGTGATACCGTAATAAGAAATTATTATTAGTTCGAAATCTAGTTCGAATAGCAATAGGAATATATTTGAAGGAAAAAATACAATTGAGTTAATTAAACAACAATAAAATTAAATACTTATTGAAATAACTATAAAACTAAGCGTGTGAGTTTGATTTTTATTCACTGGCCTATTTTCTTATAACATATTATACTTTTTGTACGTACGTTGCTATTGTAAATACATGAGAGTTTTATATAGAATGCACTGGAACAAAAGATCTTCGGTACATGCACATTGCATCAACAGATTTTTAATAAAAGCACTAGTTTATAAGGACGCAGCGAGGAATGTACAAACACCGCGCTTCCATTGTTTTCCTGATGCATACAAAAATTTCCCAATAAAATCGAAAGCCAATCTGGCGTCCAATTCCACTACGAAGCAATAACTCGCATGCAAACTTAATTTTCTGTATCTGTAGAATCGAAAATTAAACTTATTGTCATATCAATATTGATCTCTACAGCTTTAGTATTATAAAAGAAAGATTGTTATGAAAAAAGACTCTGTGTGTGTGTGTGTGTGTGTGTGTGTGTGTGTGTGTGTGTGTGTGTGTGT
>NW_017305611.1:2594735-2613289 GCF_001594115.1 Trachymyrmex septentrionalis
GTGTGTGTGTGTGTGTGTGTGTGTGACTTCATTGATCTCTCAAAAATGTAACAAGTTTGCAAATGCGAATAAAATTCCATCTTCACTGAGAAACATATCTGATTGGATTAATTAGAGTTCTGGTTGAAAGTAGAACGAATCAGAATTTTCTCTGGTTAAATCTACGAAAATTCTAATTGCTTCTAGCCGGAATTCTGATTGATATAATTAGAATTTTCCGATTCATCCATCATTCACCTAGACATTTTTCTCTGTGTTCTTGCAGATATACATATGTAAAATCAATCGCTATAGTAACACAATATATATATAAATACGTTTCACGTCTTAATTTGATCCGGCTGAGATTATCCGTTTGGAGCCTGACAGCAAATAAGTGAAGTGTCAATGGATTTTCCAAAGCAAAAATCTGCACGGTGAAAAGTCGTACCGCCCTGTCAGGAAACTGTCCAGACTGCAATTTCTCGCGAGAGATAACAGATGTAACAACACGGTTTCTCGCATAGATATCTACTTTTAGCAAAAGTGAATACAGTCGGATATATTTGCAAGGTATATCAGCTCGGTGCACGCGTCTGCGTACCGGCGTAGACGAACAAATCTAATTTAACCGAATAGAATTTCATACAGGGAATGAACCCCCGACTAACCTGTGGCGCATCGTTATACGCGATACGCGCAGAGATCGTCTCCCTACGGGCACGGAGAAACGCCGGTTCCTGTCGCCGCGCGAGAGATTAATTTCGCACGCCGGTGCAGCCTGACACCGTGCTAATATCACGTAAATGGGATCACAATGGCGGACCGCAGTTTCCAATCATGTCGCTCGCGCCAGCCGCGTGTATATCCGAGTAATCGTTACCTCGGCGCTACATATATGTTTACACACCCACGCACGCATATATATATATATATATATATATATATATATATATATATATATATATATATATATATATATATATATATATATATATATATATATATATATATATATATATATATATATATATATATATATATATATATATATATATATATATATATATATATATATATATATATATATATATATATATATATATATATATATATATATATATATATATATATATATATATATATATATATATATATATATATATATATATATATATATATATATATATATATATATATATATATATATATATATATATATATATATATATATATATATATATGGATGTTTGTACACATACACACATACACACGCTCGCCAGACCACGTCGATATAATTAAGACGCGACTTGCACTACGCACGAAATTAGTCTTCCAGAATCAGCTATTGTCACAGCTCGGGGTCTTCGCGAGGAAGCGATGGAATCGCCATGATGGGAATATATATTGCGCGATAAAATCATCAATAAAGTGATGTTATTAAAAATAAAAAACCGATATCATGATAATATAATCGTGATATTACACATAAAAAACGTTCTGGTTTTCAATATAATTGAAAATTGGATTTCCAGTTAGAAAATTTATAAAAGTTCAGATCAAAAATGTTATTTTGTAAACGTATACTTTTACTTTGTTATTAATGAGAGATATCTAAATATAATATCATTATAAAATAATTCAGTTTTTATAAAATTAAACAAATCGTTTATGAAAAGAATAATTCTGAAACCTAAAAATAAATATTTAATGTATTTATTATAATATATAGAATGATCGTAAATAATTTGCGTAAATAAAAGAAATTGTGTGAAACGTGATGTAGAGTGACATTACAAAAAAAAAAACGCTACAAAATATCGTAGATATCAATAGCGAGATAATTATGTTAATATAATGCTTAGTATAATATAATACATTTAATGTTCAATTATTTCTTCTTGATTGTCAGATTAATCATCGTCAAATTCGTCGTTGAAAAATGTTCCAATATAATACCTTTCCCCCGGTGCAATAATCGCTCAGTTCATTACGGGAACTCGATTCGTCAGTGTTTCTGAGCAAGCGAAAAGCATCTTGGTAATGTGCGCGCTTATTCCGCGGGAGAAAAACGATCTCGGGGAGAGATACATTGGTGCGGCGGCCGTCGAATGATAATGCCTAAGTGGCAAATTGCACGGCGGCAAAAGGGCCAATTTCACTTCTCCGCGGGAATCTTGAAAGTACGAGAAGCAGGTTAATTGCGAGGTCGTCGTCGGGAGAGGAGGAGGAGGAGAAGGAGAGAACGGAGCCACTTTGTATCATCCGTACATCTACCGGCCGCCAACACTCTTCTCGTTTCCACTTGCATCGCTGCCAAACTGCGCGAATATAATTCTTCGCTTGTGTATCTCCCGCGATTCTCGATCGTTTGCCGATCACGGGAAGATCGTGCAAATTGCCACGGTAACCGCCTCTTACAATTCCCGATATATCCGTATGTTTGCCTCCTCGCGTGCAGAGTTCGCGCAGAGTGGCGAAACTTGATTTTTGGCGATGAGTCAAGATATATTTTGACTCGTCAAACTGCGAAATCTTCTGCACGCGATACGTTTACTTTGTAATCTGAAAGACGTTGAAGACGTGAAATTGCAAAGACTTTAGAAAATCGAACGTAAGTATCTCATTCTTTCGACCTCACACACATTTCACGTAAAATTATATCGATAATAATTTGTTAAGGAAAAAACTCAATAAATGTACATATAATTCTAAGGACTTTTTTTCCGCGACGTATATCTTTTTCGCGCATGCGAGGACTTTAATTACGCGATGAAATTCAGCGGCAAACGAAAGTAATTGGATAACGAGCCGTTTTGTGCGTACACAGGATAATAAGAATAATCTCGAAGCTTTAATAAAAATCATCCTACGATGCCGAGGTTGCCGATCTGAAATTATGTAGATTCGATCAGGTCGCGTCGATACCGGGCGAGATGAGGCGCGTAAAGTCGGCGGGAGTGCTTTTATTATTCATCGCTCTCATCGAGAAAAGCCCGAGGCGATTCGAGGACAAAGCGAATATCCGTGGCATTTTTCTACGCTTCGGCTGTCGAGCTGCGAAATGGAGCAGGAGATCCGTTTGGTACGAAACACGCTCTTATTGAACTTCAGATTTTTCTCCGGGAAAGGCCAGCGGGTCGAAGGGAAGTGAAATGTCACACGAACGGTAAACCTCTTACTGCAGTCTAGTTCTGACTGAGAGAGATAAATAGCATTCCTATTGGATCTTACGTTGGCTAGGAATATCTGAAGATTTACATGCGAGAAAAATATCAGATTCCAGTCATAATATCTTAAATGACGCCGCGGGCAGTTTATTTCTTCTTATAATTCAATCGAGCTGTTTTTTGCCTATTCTAAAAAAAAAAATCATGTTTTCGTGACGTATCCTTGCCTCTCGTAATTAGATAATAAATATTTTCGTAAGAGGAACGGAGATGTGATTATCGCAATTCGATCCACATCTGTACTCGCATCAGAAAGTCAAGCGAACATTTCTTAAGTCACAAGAGTGCTTTTTTTTTTATCCTGAGATAAAGAGATACGATGACGTCAACGAGCTAACATAACTACAGTGACTGACAAGCAAGGGCAAGGCGAGTCGAATAATAGATGTTCGTGTAAGAAATGAAAAAGCATTGATTGAGCTGTTTTTTATTGACGTGAGAATTGACTGACGTCAAAAACAAAAAGAGGAAGAAAGAAAGATTGATGTACGCAAGAAAAAAATACGAATGACATAACGTTTACTCAATTCTTAAGCGTGACATGATTCCTTATCAGTTTACAATCTAGGTTACGCAAAAGGTCAAATGTTCACTGGAAATGCTTAACTCGCACACATTCGAAATATTTTATCTGCGACCAGACATATACTTTTTGCGAGTATTTTCGCATGAAATGATCGTAATGAAAAATTTACACGATAATTATTGTAAAGGCTCTCGATATTGATCTGACAAAATAATAACCAGAAGAAAAGGCTAACAGCACAGCTATTGGGACGCCGAAATTTCTTCGTATAATATATTTACTTGAAATTAGTTCTCTAATGGAATGTGTTTCGAAAAATTCACGATAAAGAAGAATAATAAAATGGAATATTTATTGAACGAAAATATTTGCAATAAAAGAGATACTGCGGAAATACATTGATAAACAGAACGAAATGACTAATCAATATTTAAGCAAATAAAATTATACGTGTTGACATTTCGTAGAAATACTCGCGCAATTCTATTGATAAAAAAATTCTATGACTGTTTAATCTGATCAATGAGTTCATCGCTGGAACGATAATTGTAATAATCAGCAATGGATCATAATTAATAATCAGACACGGAAGATGATTGCGCGGTTTGTTCCGATGGGCTTTTTAGACAAAAAAATAAAATAAAATAAAACGAATGTGTGTGGTAGGAAATTATGGAGCAGAGCGTGCGATTGACAGAATTGAATTTTGAAACTGGTCTACAGTGGAGGAGCCGGACGAATTCTCATTAGCAAGATGCATCGTACGGTACGGGCGAGCTGCAATGGGGATCCGGTAAATCAATCGAATAGTAATTAACTGGCGCGGGTAACTCTCTGACTGGCGCGAGTTTGAGTTTCGTAGCGGTGATACGATACAAACGAGATCCATACAACCGTGCCGGACGATTTCAGCGAAATATTTGCGTAGAGCTACATTTCCGGATTACCATTACCCGGCTGGTATAATTGCCCGCCATTAACGAGACATTAATTACATTAGCGAACGCAATGAGTCGACGTATATTACGTAAAAACGTGATTTAACCCTGAGATATACGAGGAGTGAAATATAGACTCGACGTACCGAAAACATTGATAAAATGAGTTAAATTAGAAAAGTTCCTCCATACATTTCAATTCGTCGTAATGCTTTATCGTATGTTTTTATTTTTTGCAAAATTACACATTCAAATTAAATCATTATCAAAAAATTATCAATTTTATATTTCTTATTATATAGCATTACGAATAATATTCACACACACACACACACACGTGAATATTATTAATTTTAATATTTAAAACATTTCTTGATGCATTATTAATCGTTAATTAATGAAGCCTTTGACAGATAATTAAATATTAATTTAGAGAGATTTTCATTCTTATACAATTTCTATTTGCTAACAATGCTAATGAAGTATCTGATGGATCTGATGACAAATAACTTTTGTACCTCGAAAATCGCTTTTCATTTGGCTTTAAAAATTTTCGCACAACGAATGAAATGTTTTGTTATGTAATGCGGCAAACGCTTATTTGTGGAAAAATATGAATCGAAAAATATTGTGATTTTTTTTCCAAAAGGTTTGCGTCGGTTGAAAAACGATATTTACATTAAAATAATAGAAAAAATAACACGGAAAGTGCGTACGTATGTGCGTCACGAATGAAAAAGAGACTGAAGTCCGTCCTGTCGAAATAAAAGCGCGAGCAAAATATTCTCGCGATTATTCTTTAG
Organism: Trachymyrmex septentrionalis; assembly: GCF_001594115.1. NCBI lineage: Eukaryota > Metazoa > Arthropoda > Insecta > Hymenoptera > Formicidae > Trachymyrmex > Trachymyrmex septentrionalis. The sequence goes on from NW_017305611.1 coordinate 2,600,212, forward strand.
CGTTAGAACGAGTACGTGTGTTTAATCTTGCTGAACCCATAGCGACGAAGCGTCACTAACGGCCAATAATTGCCCCCATGACTATGCGAATTGACGCATATCCGCCTGCGACTCGTGCCCTCGCGATGAAAACACGAGAGGCGAGATTCGGTTGCAGATAATATTCCGCGCGTAAGCAAGTAATTTCATTATCTAAATGCTGATTGCTGGCGAAAGTTTAATGCGGCGTAACCACTAACATTACCGCGTTTGCCAATGGAATTTAATCTTTTCCACGGCAAGGGTATGTCGTTGTCCCGTTACATGAGAGCGCGTTTTCCACGACTCTGATGCTCTTAAGTGCTTGTGCCTCGTTTATCTAATCGTCTCACTCGAGTAGTACTTACGAGAAGTTCAAATAATAATTTTCTTGGGGTAAAAAGTGACGAAATATTCCGTGTCGAGAACCTATATAGTACAATTATTTAATAATCGATAATAAGTAAAATATTTATTGATAAAATTTAAATGTAATTATTACCACAATTTTTTTTTATAAAAAGCAAAAGATTTTAATTAATTTAACAAATTAATTTCTCACAAAACACCGACTAGAATTATAAAAATTTATAACTAATACGTGTAATTAACAATTCATAATCTGATCGAAGTTTTAAAAAGCTTATTAAAATGATTGATTCGAATGTGGATTTTATTTTTTACCTATACCTTCTACACACTGCATATATTTTGTACCGCTATCGATGTCGGTTACGTTCATGTGCAAATCAACGAGGCGGAATGTCAAGTTCAACATACTGGAATTCGAGACGCGTAAGACAGAACACAGATATCGCTTTGTAATGCCACGTCAAGGAGCGTGACCCAAGCTTAAGACGCGGGATCACGAATGGAAAGGCAAACCAGCTTCTGTAGTCAACTCTGAAGCGGCTTCACTCTAATACCACATTCAGACCTGTTCTCCGGCGCTCAGTAAATCGTTCTAATATGTATTCAGAGCGGTTTTGAATGGAGAATCTATTTCAGCGCGATTATAACCAGCCCGTGCTTCCAATATACGTCGCACGGAACTAGCATTAAGGATTTCACCGCATCCGTGAACTTTGAGAATTTCGCCACGCTTAATAAGGACCCTCCGTTAGCAATGAGAAGATATCCGATCAAACGTTAATCATCATTACTGTATCGCAACAACGTCGAGTATCGTATTCTCAAACGTGCACAGTAATCAGCAAAACGATAAATATTTAAGTGCTATTAAATATAATGTACGAGACATCTCTTCAATATGCGGATCTTTAAGTGTCTAATATTATCTGCGCAGCATTAAAATCGAATGAAGTCTAAAACGAGCGATGCATGGCGAAGTTGAAGAGATTAATATTAAATACAGTTATGAGATATACACCTTCTCTTTCCGAGCAAACGAAGGGATGAAAATTCCTACCGAGACAGCTAATCGCGTAATGTGTTATGAAAAGAAAGAATACGAAAATAAACGAAGGCAAGGGCTCGAGAGTAAGTCAGACGGTAGTAACACGGTGTGGCAATCCTCTGATCCTACTTGGGATTTCATTGTCTTCTCACTCTACTACATTACCCTCAAAATTTTTTCCACGTGTATGTGCATTTGCGTACCACCCGTGAAGTTTCATATCTCCCGACGAAAAAGGAAGATTGCTCTTACCTGTAACAGAAAGAAAGAAATTTTTTTAATGTCTGAGTCCGATTCAAGCAGCATACTCTCTCTCTCTCTCTCTCTCTCTCTCTCTCTCTCTCTCTCTCTCTCTCTTCATATTTGTATATACTTCATAGTCATCAATATTTCATAATCAATTAAGAGAATAATCTTTTCGTCGCAGCGAATCTTGGTTCTTAATAACATAGATATGTCTTCGATAAAATTGAGTTAAGAGGATATAAATTTATAATCAGGAAGATACGATTAGAAAAGTGTTCTCAAGTAAACGTTTCAATCGGCATCACAGTCGCAGCTCGAATTCCAAAGAATGTTCTCAAGATAAATAGTTTCCTTCATATCTCGCAGGGGTCGCGTAATGAGGACAGGAAAGTATAATTATCGGAATAGCTGGGCGCTAAATTGACACGCGTTCAAATTATCATCAAACGAAGGTCGAGCATCCCGCAGAGTGATCTTATTGTTAGTGTACCCTCTTCATTTACAAGCCTCCGCCCACCCGCCTTCCTCTTTCTGGCAATTAATCTTCGCTCAATTGCTACAGTTAATTAATGACGTCGTGCACGAGCGCGAAACCCTCTACCACGCCACTTAGCTTATTGTCTTTCCGGTGAAATTATTCGGCAACCATGAATCACTTCCTCCACACCCGTATTACCCCCACTGCTATTATTAAGGCGGCTTAATGATGGGATGATTAAACTGATTAAGTTGGGTAGTTTATCGAACTTTGAGGCACGCTTGAACTTCGGGCATTAGGAAAAATACCGTTTAATCTACTAAAACACCTCGTTAACGATATAACAGTATTTTACAGAAATTAATAATACGCTACAACAACTATCAACAATATTAAGATTTCAATCGATGAAGTAAAAACGGAAGGAAAGTTTTTCTTATAAAGGGTATCTCAAAATGACCTGACATTTTAATTTATTAATAAAACATATTATTTATTTGAAAAGTACACATGTTTTTAGTTTAATATAAAGTACAAACATGGATAAACTTTTCAACAATAATTCATAGTTGTTAATATGAAAAGTTAAAGGTTCTGTCGAGAGAAAGAGAGGGAGGGGCGGGGGAGGAAAGGGCGCGAGAGAGAGAGAGAGAGAGAGATAAGCGCAGTGCAACTCGTTACGCCGTAAATATGTAAATGATTAAGTCGCGAAACTCGCCACGGTTTACCTGGATTTTTTTCTAATTAAGCTCCCCCTTTCAGCGGCGGCGCATAAGAGGCGGCCCACTTACATTGCGTCTCACGCGAAATTAACCGCGCTCCAGGGACTAAACTAATTTGTCCATAATCGAATATTCCGCGGTATATCGTGCAAGTTTAATTAAATGCGGACTGACCGGATGAGCCGACGCACACCCCGCCCACCTATTTGCTCTCTTCTTGTGTGTGCGCTCGTATCGGCGAGCGAAATGCAATACGCTCGACGCTCGCAAACGGCGATAATTAATACGGGAAATTTTTATGTTGTACGACCAATTATGCGCCGTGATAATACGTAATAAATGTACGCGTGTGTTTGATATCGCATTATCCGCGTGCGAGCCGTCGATGAAAATTATAACGCGTAGTATACGCACAGTATATTTCACATAACAACCAAAGGAACGCTCTTTAACAATAAGAGAATATAAAGAATGCACGTGGTGTACGAAATGTAGAAAATCGCTGAAGCAAAAGCACAATTTGCCCCATTGGAAAAATAAATAAATAAATAAAGTGAAAGGAGAAGAAATGAAAAACAGAAGAACATCACGTTATTAGTTGAGTCAATTATCCGTAGGCAATTAGCACGCTGATCAGCACGTTAATCGACATTCCAGCGTCTTAACGGTAATTTGCGTGGCGCGGACGTATAAACGTACGGCAAGGAGAGAACGCGGCTGTTAACGCGTCGACAGAAATTACGGGGACAGGCGCGTATATACAGCAATGCGCAGATACGTCCTGATAAAGTCAACTGCGGAGTAGTCCAATCGACGATAAAAGCACACCGACGTGTAAACTAGGGGTATGTGTTTAACTCATACGCGTGATCATCGCCGAGCGAATTGGTCGCCGGAAGAACGTTGGGGTTTCTCCTCCGTCCGTCCGTCCGTCTATCCATCTATCCATCCATCCATCCAGGCAGCCATCCCATACACACGTACGCCCGTCCATCCATCCATCCATCTAACCATCTATCCATCCATCTATCCGTTCGGCCGTCTATCAGTCTATCCGGCCTTCACTATGGCAATTCTACCTCCACCACCACCATAGAGAGACGCCGTACTCCCAGCACAATTTCCACCGATAATTAGATCACTACCATCGTGTTTCGCCGCGATATACGCAGTGAAATTTATCGTTCAAGCGGATAATGATCGCCGACAAAGCTGGTCGCTTGTCAGGAATTAAATTTACTCGAAACGGAAAACAATACAGGCACGTGGTTCGCGCGAATTTAAAGTGACTGAAATTATCATCTAAAATCGTTTTCTTCATACACGTGCCACATATTAATTAAATATGACAGTTTTTAACTAAATATGACAGGACTTTAACAATCCTAAATAAAAAAAAGTACTATAGATACTATGTAAGTGAAAAGAAATATAGATAAAGTGATGTACAAATAGTGTTCAGTTAGAAATGATTTCCCATGTTGCGATATAAGTAAGCTTGTAAGCTGCAATGTACAGTACTTATAAATCAGACTAGCACCTCGGTAAAATGTACGTACACGCGAACGGAGTAAAAAGAGGAGAAGTCGAATATGTGCGCTGCGGAGTTGTTAAATCGATTTATCGGAAATAGGGTCTCAAACATGGCAATTTCGTCCACTTGACCATGAACCAGGAAATGAAATGATCGATCGGTAAATTTTCATTAATCCCTGCCGCCGTTGGTTGAAACTGACTGTCTTGCTCCTCTCGCGTCGATTCGTACAATTCGCACCGTCGCGATCATTGTATTGCCGCTGATTCGGAACAATCATCACCAAAGCGGCCGCGGAGGCGTTTTTGCCAAGGTCGAGCTGCTGCAATTTCCTTCGAAACAGGACGAGGAGTTGAAAGCTCGAGGTTTCATACCTACTGTAAAAAGCCGCTGGATATTTTCATTACAGCTCCGCGACAATGTCGGTTTCACGCCTCCCGAGTACGAGAGAAACTATGAGGTACAACGGGATGTGTCGTCAGACATATTCGTACTGTACCTACTCCGAGCGGCGAATTTCCCTTTCGACGTAAAGTTCGCGAGCAAACTTCGCTCGAGGCTGATTCGCGCGCGCGAGCTTGGTGGAAAATTTACGCGACAATACCGCTGGGAGTATCGCGAAAATAGGAATGAAACAATTTGCGGTGACTGAGAGTATCGTAGGAAATTTGCCGGCAAGATACGATGTACCGTGTAATGCATAAACAATGAGTCACAGCGCTGAGTGCGTTTGCTTAATGATGCCGTCGCGATATCCGTGCGCGCAATCGCTGTTGCTGTGAGACGAATCACGTGAAGGAATGCGAGACTTCTTGTTCCAGAGAGAGCTGTACTAGTTCCTTCGAATATTTCATTCCTTACAGGTTTTTTTCCGAAACTAAGACCGTACCTCCGATCATCGAACGAAGAACATATACATAAAAATGCGAAATCAATTTCTTCGAGTCGACCTCCTCCCGAGGGCACAATGTATTTTCTCGATCGTGGATGAAACCGCGCGCGCGCGCGCGAGTCTCCGGTGCTTTCTCCCTCGGGCTCTCTTCTCACCTGCAACGGCAAAAAGGCGAGGCAGAGTTGCATCGTTAAATTGGCGCATCGAAAACAATCGAGCCATTCGCTCGAGGAGCGAGACGGAGGAGCGGGAGGAGGAGAAACAAAAACAATAGGAGCAATAGGACGAGTAGGTGAGCGAAAGCGCAGGCGGGCAAAACGAGTGCAAGACTCACCGAGGCCGTCTCGTTGCGCTTTATAGCCGCGCGCGCTTGACCACGAGAGGAGAAAAACGTCTCAGGGTCGACCGGTCCTTCGCTCTTCCCTTCCCTTCCCCTCCCTTCCCGTCCGCTCTCTGCTCTCTTCGGCCCTCCTCCGCCGAACGGCCGCTTACCCTCCTCCTTCTCTTCTTGAATGAGCATTTATTATCAAGCAAGACGGTGTGGCAGCTTGCCAGGGCGCGCACTTGATCTTACACCGCGCCTTGTAAAACACCACTTCCATACGACTGCAAAGCAATTTAATTCCCTCGTTTCTCTATTCTCGCGAATCGCCATTCTCATCCCTTCTCCCCTTCTCCTCTCTCTCTCTCTCTCTCTCTCTCATCGTTCGTTTCCTAATCTCCGCGCCTCGTATCCGAACCCACGCACCCTCCGGCCACCCTCTATCCGACGGGTATTATTAATCTCGCTCGTACAATGTAACATTGTGCGCGGGTATCGTTCAATTAATTCGAAATGTGTGTACGCGGACACCAGATTGGAAACCGAGAGCCGATGAGAATACACGAAGGGAAGAGGTATACTAAGAGGGTGACAAAGGCACCAAGCCCAAGAGAATCAAAATGTCGATGCAAATCGAATAAAGATCAAATAAGCCACATTCATTAAACATAAAAAAAAAAAAGGCAAATTTACTTGCAAAAGTAACGTACCTTTTTTCCTACGTACTTAATTATGTGCTAAAAATACGGCGAAAGATACTAGACACTTTCGGTTCATTGAGATGAGTGATATGCAATGCAGTTTCAAATGCGAAAAAATAAAACGAAAGGATCGTGGAGATCCGGGAGTTCACGGCTCTCGGAAGAGTTCCATTCTAATATTTATATTGAACGCGTTGAATTGGAAATTTGTGTAAATCACTACTGCCAAGTGCTAGCAAACGGTGCATTTAGATACGGCAGGGATTCTGTAGAGTGCGATCAATTTATATTCGCAATGACTTTGCATGCGTTACAATTGAATGCGAAGTATCAAAAGCTCGCCTATCGGAAACCGATCTGAATGGTGATTAATAATAGATTACGAAATAATTTAATAGGATTGTCGAGGAAAATGAAGATGCAAAAACAGATTAATCGGACTACTATTATTCAAGCTTCAAATAAACGTCAATTGAGTAGAAAAATTGGAAATTAAAATATATACTGAATTTTATTACATCCAATCAATCTCACAAAATGCAAAATCACATGAATTTATATATTATATAATATTGTAAAATATATTTTTTTAAGAAATAACTCGGACTGATCTTGACTTAAAATTAATACGTAATTATTTTTACTAATACTATCGAAAGAATAAGATTTATATTTTATAATTTCTATTTGAATATAATTTATAAATACATATAGATACTGTTACTTTATTAATAGTATCAGACTCTTTTGTGCTATTTACATATCACCGCCGTTTAAGAAAAAAAGGATTAAAAGTTGTATCATCCAATCTGTACATATATACCCGGCCAAATACTGACAGTTCAATCGCTTCTCGAGCACAGATCTCAGCGGCACGTGACGAGAGCTCAACATGTTCACAAAGCAACATTGCACGCCGTCGAGGCGTTTAAAGTGCCATTAGCTGCACGCTGCCAGGGATCGGAGAAGGGATGAAGAACGACGGGATGGTCCGGGCCAGAGGGAACGCAACCCCCCGAACGCCGAATTCAAGATACGGCCCGTTTGCGCGACGGGGCGGAAATCTCTCGGGGAATGCTGTGAGCGCACTGCAGTATTTCCGGTACAACGAACTAGTCAAATATACAAACATATTGAAATATTCTGCCGCGTCTCGCAGTCCGCGAATAATGCCGGTCGTACCGGCGGCTTCATTCCGATACGCATACAGGATGTAGGAAATTCAACGATACTCCGAATGTTATATTCCGAAGGACCTCGAGACGAAGCGGAGGAAAGGAATATTTGCGATGCGTGCGCGAGTTTGACAGATATTTATTGATAGTAGATTTACTCTTGGAAATGGAATCGCGCTTTGATAAGTCAATCTCGCGAGAAATTGATGCAACGATGCGGTCTGTCCGTGATAAGAAAAAAAAATATTCCTCGAAAATGAAATTTCTATAATAAAAAAATGTAGTAATATATGCGATCCGATATTCTATTATTTCGTTTGAGAAGAACGAACAATCCATACGAACGATCTCCCTTTAAAAATATATTCCTCGAAATATTTGTGATGGCAGATCGACAGAAATATCGTGAAGGAGACTCAAAAATATTTCGCTCGAAGCTCGAACTTTCTCGGTAGAAGGAAAATCCTGAATGCAAGACGTTATATGGTGGTATATATGAATGCCTGCATCTAGCAAGACTATTTGAAAAATTCAACTGCGAGAAATCAATAAGGTGACGGGTAAGCGCATAAGGAGAGAACTCGAGATTCCGATCTCGATCTTTACGATTTTAAAAACGATTTGAAAACGATTGTAATAAAATGGTTCGCAGCGTCGATATATGTACGGCGTATTCAACTCAAAGAGAAACGAAAGCGTAAGAAAAGAAAGCGAAGTACCGCAAGTTCCGTGGAAATTTATCGTAATGTGGAACATCCCGTGGCTCATCTTTAATCCCGACGACACCCGCCGCATCTTTATTACAGCGCGAAATGTATTTCCTGACATGAGATGCATATTTTCGTCCAAGATCGTTCGTCTACGCTCTCACAACGGGGGGGACTGCACGACCACGCGACATTTTTCCTTTTTCCCACAGCGATATTGTAACGCGTACCGAAGACGGAAAACGCACAACCGACGTCTACGTTAAGCGTCTACGTCTACGCGTGTGCGTGTGCGTGTGCACGAATATGGCGCGTCTCTCACACGTGCCTGCCAAGAGAAGAAGACACTCAAAAGCCGACATGTGTACGCCACTTGACAATACGGAGTCGCGATGAACAAAAAAAGGAAGCGGTACGAGCGAATGAACGAACGGGCGAATGGACGAACGAACGGAGGACGTACAATTCCCCGTCCCCCTGTCCGTTCTTTCTCTCACTTTTTTATCCGGTGCAATCTTCGCGCGCGGCTCCGCTCCGCTCCGGCTCACAATGCACCCGGCGCTCGCTCTGCTCTTCTCCCTGAGGTACGACAGCTTGTTGCGAGCCAGTTTCCGGATTACAGCTTTTACGAGTCTTACGATACTCGCGATGCGAAAAGCTCGGACAGTTGGTGGAAATTGTGAAAAAAAAGCATGACGCGGTCGAAGCGCGGATTTCTCGCGTCTCAGAATGAGTGTCAGTCAATTCCTTTCAATGGCGTATTACGAGTATTGTCAGAAACGGGTAATCCTGAATCTTGATGTTATTAACAATTATCATTGTAACTACAATATAATATCGTTGTTACAGTCCGACATCATCGAAAAATATTTCAACGACTAAGGCCCCATCAATGGCAGGATTAACTTTCAGTCTCGGTTCAACTTGCTGTTTATGTTTTTCTTTCATCGTTAGAATTGGAAAAAGATAAAGAAGAAATTAAATCGAGATTAGACTTAGTCTTACGTCAGTAGAACCAATCATTAGCTGGCCATTTTCATTGCTCCTACGGACGTAAACATCAAAGAAAAAATGGAAGGGTATCACGTTTGACAGAGCCGCGCGAAGTATCAAGGGGTGCCGCGCTGAGGAAATAAATTTTTTAATCAAACTCCGCGAGAGATTCGTGAAAAACGAGATGTATGTTAGGTATATCGATCAGAATGCGCGACGTGAGGTTCATCCATTTGTGCACCATCCCGCGGCTGCTCCAGGTTAGACGGGAGTATCTCTTTCTCTCCGAGAGGGTGGATACCGTCGACCGAACTGTCCCTGTGTACGCGGCATCTACGACCCGAGAGAGAGAGGGGGAGAGAGGGGGAGAGGAGGGGGGGAGGAGGAGGAGGAGGAAAAGCAGCCCCAGCGTGAAATCATTTGTCCGGGACGAGTCGGCGCGAAACGCCCGCAAATTGAATAGCTGGCGGAAATACCGGCGGGACGAACCAACGAATAACCCGTCACGTTCACCCCCGCACACCCCCGCCATCGCGCGTGCACTCGCGCGTATCCATCCTGGTCCCTGCCTGATTTATTAGGAGCCAACCGTCAAAGAAAACGGCACCGCCTCTAGTTAAATTACCGTACGCTGCTGCCGGAAAATTTGCTCGCCACCGCCGGCAAATAAGAAACTCCTATTACAGAAATTCGCGAATCCAGCGAGCTTCGAGCAACAGCGAGCTGCACTGGGAAAAAAATGTACCTCGGTGATGAAGGTACTTCAATGAAAAATGATAAACAGCTGAATTAAAAGCGCGCGCGATCGGGGGGATAATCGATAAGACTGATGAGATGATCCGATTACAGATACCAATTTTCTCCAAGACTTGATAAAATAAAAGAAAAAAAAAAAAAAAACAAACAAATTAAATAAAATGACACGATGCAATTTGAAAAAAAATCACCCGATATAAAGTTATATATATGTCAATATTAACAAAACAGAATTAATTTCCTTCGTAGGTCAATAATCGCGCTATCGTTTACTCACTTAATTTAATAGAGCGCGTTCTTTCACGTCGTGGACGGTAAAATTAATGTAAGCATCGCGACACCCAAGCCAATACGGCGATATTAATGAAACGTCAGTCATGTCGCGGGTCCCACCGTCCGACATCACGAAGGACAGCTTGGGGGGGAGGGGGGTGGGGAGAACAGGGACGGTGAGAGTGAAGAGGGATAGAGGTCGCGGTTTACTGGTCACGCGATAAAATAATTAAAACGACCCTCTTCTATTCTTCGACCTCGCGTCGGTGGTGAAAAGGTAATTATTATTCCCGCGGCGAGTGTGCCTCTCACCATCGGTGGAGTGGGATGCTACGGGAAACGACGAAGCGAGAAGAAAAGCTGAGGAAGGGGAAGAAAATTGAATACAATGAGTACAGCCAGTCAACGGCGAAGGTAAAGAGCGGAAAAACGACGTCGCGATCGGACGACAAAAGCGACGTACGAAGAAGGAAAATTGAATACAACGCGATCCGCCGGTCGCATCTACGATCGCCTTAACGAGATCGAGTTGACTAGGGGGATGAAGAATAGGGTAGGTAACTAGCGCACAAGTGTCACGAATGAAAAGAGAGAATAAACGGGAGCGAAAATCTGAGTGAAACGGATGAAAATATGCAGATAGACATTGTGGAGGATTTTCCAAAGAAAAACAGGGCCGAGAGAGGAAAGAAAGATACGGCGCGCGGGCGCCCGGTAATTATTTCACGGCAAACGATAAAAACTGGAAGAAGGAGAGCTACGAAAAATGGTGGGTGGAAACAGGGGAAACAGAAAGAGAGAAAAAGGGAGGGAAGGGGACATCCGGAAAGAATGGCGAAATGGCGAGAAAGGAAATGAAAATGAAGCGGGCACGGTGGCCAGCGAGGTATAAAAAAGACGACGAAAGAAAGGGCTTAATACCGCGTAACGTAATTTAAAAGTGTAATTGCTCTTGTCAGACTCGACGCTGAAGAGGACAGCCGCGAGAGCGGAGAGCTGCGCGAAATGGAAAAACGGATACAAATGAAAGGAGGGAAAATTAGAATAGGGAAATGAAGGCGGGCGAATGAATGTAGTTTGAACGCAACAGTTTTAGCGAGGCAGGCAAGATTCCGCACGGAGTGGCGAAAACGGGGCGAGAATGAGAAAATGGATACTGGATATATACCAAAGACAATAATAAGAAATGAGAATCAGACCGAGGGAGGCTGAAGTACGGCGGTAATAAAAGTTCAAGCAAGAATTTAATATCGCATAACGCAATTAACCAACGTAATTATTTCTGCTTGACACTAAATAGGGATGAGTAAGGACAAGGAGAGCGGACTTTTTCAGAAGAAAACAAGGCGCATTGTTGAAAACAGTCCGTCAGTACCGACATATCTAATCGTTACAGCGATAAACGGTCTCGTATTAAAACATCTGTAACGTCAAACGCAAAATGTTAATTTGCGGTTTCAAAATGTTTCTCTCTGTTTTCACAAATCATTGGCCAGTGTTCTTCAGCCAACCACGATGAATGAGTTCTTCAGTTTGATGAAACAGAACTCGGAACACAAAATCTACGATGAAGAATTTGAATGAAGATAATAGGAAAAAGAGAGGGAGGTCCCGGTAGCGGGATCGAGTCGGTGAGGTATTCGGGAAATTCAAGAGGGTACGAGGGGAAGAGGAATGAACAAAGCGGCCAGGAAGGAACGCGGAAAAATGAACGAACACGGACACGTACGTACGTACGAACGGATGAACAAGAATGAGGAAGAAGAAGAAGAAGAGAAGGGGCTTAATATCGTGTAACGTAATTTAAAAGTGTAATTGCTCTTGTCATGCCGGACGCATGAAGAGAAGAGTGGAGTGGAGCGGAGTGGAGTGGAGCGGAGCGGAGTGGAGCAGAGCGGAGTGGAGAGAAGCGACAATGAGTCTCGGGACCGGCCGGACGCTTGCTCGCGCGAGGCGAACAACGCGAACGGGCGCTTACGTTACCGGGAGCGTAATAAGTTTTCATGCAAAGCGAACGTGGATTATCCAACCGTGAATGTGCGCGGGAATTATATTTCACAGGAGGAAGCAGACTGTTACCGTACCTATCTGCGCCCTTCCACGACACAGGCGCTCTCTCTCTCTCTCTCTCTCGGTACCTCTCTCGGACTCGCTCGTCATAAATTACACGGACAAGCCGGGGCCACGGCCAGGATTTAGCAGTCCTCCTCTATAGCCGGAGCTAGTACCTTTCCACCCTATCTCGTTCCATCTCGTTCCATCTCGTTCCGCCCTTCCCTTCTACTCCTCCCATCCCATTCTCCCGTTCAGCCTGTCTGCTGGCTGCAGGTGAGCCAACGTACCTGTCGACCGTAAGGGACGGTTCCGTACGGACCAGAGATTACGGACAATCCGACCGAATCGTGATTCTCACGCGAGGCTGCCGGACCGGAGAGGAAACCGCCGTCCGACCGAAATTGAATCGCGTTCTAACGAAGTTGCCTTTGCAGAGAAAGCGCGAAGCGACTTAAGTAACCCGCATGTTCAAGCCGCGACGTTATAATCTCGGATGCGTTACTTCTGCTCTCGTTACTTTTAATTAGGCAAAATCTACCAGTTCTCTCTCTCTCTCTCTCTCTCTCTCTCTCTCTCTCCCTCTCACTCTCTTTCTCTTCCTCGTCAAACATAGAGTGAAGTTAATAAAACACTGATACGATCATTTAAGAAATTGACGTGATCCTTTCGATCATAGTTTAGTATACAACAAAAAGTTGCAAAAACTAAAATGATAAAAAAATAGTGCCAAAGTTTGATTCGAATATCGTACAAGTAATATATATATATATATATATATATATATATATA
>NW_017305611.1:2613389-2613810 GCF_001594115.1 Trachymyrmex septentrionalis
ATAAAATATATGCACAAATTGAATTTTGTAAAATTAAATTTTCAATAGCGTATGACGACCTTAGTCAGAATAATTTGAATAAATTCGTGACACTCGCATGCCAATTTCATAGAATTTTACCGTCGTAAGGCGAGTCAAAGGAAGGAGCAGGAAGTAATTTGTTCGCGTCTGGATACGAGGGTGATGCGTTAAATTTTCACTAATCAACGCGAGAAGGACAGCAGGGAAACAGCCACTGCTTCCACGTCGTTGCTTTCAGTCGATCTATCCTAAAAGCTTGACCCGTCCTATCTCTCACTCCCCCACGAGGCGACGCGAGGATTCGTCGAGAGATGTGTGCGAGTTACGTCCGACGCTGAGCGACGCTTTCGTAGCGCTTTCTCTCTCTCTCTCTCTCTCTCTCTCTCTCTCTCTCTCTCTC
>NW_017305611.1:2613910-2617398 GCF_001594115.1 Trachymyrmex septentrionalis
CTCGCTATGAAACTCGTATCGTCGAGCGGATGGGCGAGTGGATTGAACGCGGAGCCGTTGCCGGAACCCAGGGATGAGAGGCGTAGAAGCGGCGAATCGAGGCAGGTAGGGTGAACGATCTTCCACCCTACCCCGCGAGAGACGAATTCGGAGGAGAAAGGCGGCAGACGTGCGCGACGAAGATGAAACGAAAGGAGGAGGAGGAGGAGGAGGAGGAGAAGGAAAAGGAGGGTGGTAGCACGTTCTCGCCGGGAAAGGGATGAAGTAGACCGTCGAGTCCCGGGACGCCGCGAGAGAGAGGCTCATGAGATAGACAGGGCCAAACAAAACAGAGCGGCAAGGATCGACTAACGGAGATAGAGAGGAGACGCGAAAGTGGGGAAGAGTGAGGGGGGGGGGACGTTGGGTGACGAACGGGAGGTATGTGGGCGCCGACTGGGAGACGCGGAAGGAGAAGGCAAAGAGCGGGTCGCCTGAGGCTCCCGCGGGAGCGAGACGAGAAGCTGGAATCCGTGATGGGACGAGGTGAGACATATGAAACGGACGTGAACTTTGAGCGGTGCGCGAGAGAGGTGTATCCGCTGCTGGTGGTGGAAACGAGCCGTCCTGATGGCGATAGTGCCGGTGGTGGTGCCGGTGCCAACGGTGGTGGTGGAGGTGGTGGTGGTGGTGGTGGTGGTGGTGGAGAAAACGGTGTAGAGGGGGTCGAAGGCGGCGGCTCCAGACTCGAGACCCAGGTCGATATCAACCTCGAGCAAACCAGACATCTACCGACCATTCGCAAAACATTCACCTCAAGTGTCCCCGGCGGTGCCCTTCTCCGTTGCTCGCTGCAATGCGCTGCCCTCCTACAACTGACTACGAGGTGTGTAACTACCCTTCGATCCTTCTCTTTGCCTCGTCTCGCCTCGCCTCGCCTCGCCTCGCCTCGGTCAGCGGTAGCAGTGACGACGACGACGACGGCGATGGAGCGAGTCGGAAATCATATTAACGATGCCGCGGTTTTCGATCTACGGAATCGGTAGCCGCGCCAATTGACGATCCCCAAAGAAACCACGGCTAGCGCTTTAGCGCAACGAGCCGTGAAAATGTTTCCACGTTGTCCGTGTCTATTCCCAGTATTTCACGATAAACGCGCGAGCACTGACCGACCGGACAAATCGAATTGCTTCGCGCCAAATTTCGACCGTTCGATGAGTCGGAAATGCTGTGAAGCTGAGATACGTCAAGCACGTAAATCGAAGGATTTGCGAACGTAACGCGCTCTAATTCATTTCTTCAAAAACTCGCATGAAGTAATCTGTATCTAATTTCTTTTATTTTTCTTTTTTCTTCCGCTTCAAAATTAAACTTCACAAGCAGACCCTGCTGTTGCATAAATAAACTTTCGGATTGAAAATGCTGTCGATAAATGTAAAATAGCGTGTTGTCTTGTCATTTCAAAGTACAAATTAAAGCTCTCTCTCTCTCTCTCTTTCTCTATCTCCCTTTGTCAAATATTCAAACATTTATCTATTTTACACTTCAAGTTCCAAAAAATATATGTACTAGTTGATCTACAAAAAACATATCTTTAGGTCCGGTTTTTCATATAATCTGGTTAACTTGTGTGGTTAGGCTTGACCTGATGTTTCTATCCAATGGGCTTCATCTATAATGATTTGATGGATGAAGCCTATTGAGTGAAACATCGGGTTAAGTTTAACCATAAGTCAACCAGATAATGAAAAACCTGAACCTTCGACACAAAACGTGGAGGGTCCGTCACAAAGCGCACGATCAATTGTTCGTCGAGCAACGACCCTCGATATCTCGGGCGTAATCTCGACGGTAACGGATACGACGACGGTCATCACGAGCGATATCCCTTCGAATCGTCGCAAAAGGCGCGCCGTCGAGCTAGATTTTCTTTCAAGCTGGACTGCCGACCGCGGCGTTTCACATCGCGTGAACAAGCTCGCGAGCCGCCGCGCGCGCTCTTATTCACCGCGGTCGCATTAACGTTCATAAACTTTGAACGTACCCGATGCCATATTTCAACTTAATGAGCGCAATAAATTTATACGTCGCGGTAGACTGGCAGGGAGACAGGGAGATTGAACGAGCGGGAGGGAGGTTGCAAAGGGAGACGAGAAGCGCAGAAGGAGAGAAAGAGTTGCGCGCGGGAGATGCGAAGGCGGAGAACGAGAGAGAAGTCCGAGGCTGCGGCGAACGAAACGAGAGAAGTGGGAAGGAAAGAGGCAGTATGTGTGTGTATTTGACGAGGAAAGAGAACGAAAGAGAATACACACACAAGCGGCCGATATCCCGCCGTTTTTATTAATAGAAATTCAATTTAAGCGAAGCAAGCCCGGCAATTCTGAGGAAATCAAATTATCCCAGTATTATCGGGAGCGCACGATATCCGCATCCTGCTAGTATTGTATATATAACCACGAGTTTTACACATTAAACCGCGGCGACCTGCAAGCGAATGCGCGAGAGATCGCGATGTCTCTCGTCGCGAATAATCGGAGACAGTGGAAAATTATATTTCGTACGTTTATATCGCCGCAAAAATAGAAGCTCCTTTTCTTACCGATATCTTTACAAAAAAAAAAAAAAAAAAACACTCGACGATTTATAAAAACACTTTCAGCAGCAATTCGGCGGTAACTCGAGAAAATATAGAACACTGAACATTATCGAGTTACCTACGACGTCCTTGGATCACATTTCGCAAGCTCCGCCGACGACCGGAAAGGCAAGGGATAAAAAAATTAAGTCGATCGAGAATACGGGAGCGTAAAACGACAAGTAAAACGGTTAGTTTCCGAACGGCTCTTTAGTGCATTACGTTGCGTGTCGAAGTTTCTCCGGACGATCACAGTTCGACAATCTCGGTCTCAGACCGTTTGGCAATTACAAAGGGGAACCGAAATTCCATCCCCTCGTCGCTACCCACGATCTTGGATTCGCTTCTTTTTCTCGGCGAAACTTTTGAGGTTCGCCGGAATACGAGCCGAGACATCGTGTAAGATTACTTTCTTTGTAAGAGCGAAGTTTGTTTCCTTGCCGATGGCCCGAGCCGATTACAAAAGAGCATCTTTCGAGGGTACTCTCGCCCTTTGACGGCACTCTTTCGCTACCTTATCCGCGAGATTCATACTTTGTACATTGCACTCGAGCAGTCAGTCCTTTGTACCTCGGAATCGGTATATTTACGAGCGCGTTGGAGAAATCACGGAAGAAACTAATTGAAAAGATGAGAAATTACTAGCTATTGAAAATATGATATTCGGTATATGCTCGTGTAGTTATTTTGCACGTATGGTTTATGAGACGCGTCAAATCTTGTCGTACGACAAATTTATATTTTGAAACGTCGATATTCCATCGTAATGCTAAAAGGCATAAAACGCAAACCAATAAATTTAGCGTAAGATGATTATTTCTTCAATTCAACATATTTTTATTTAAAAAAAAAAAAAAAAAAAAAAAAAAATTAA
>NW_017305611.1:2617498-2626756 GCF_001594115.1 Trachymyrmex septentrionalis
AAACAATTAAATCTGTCTACCTTAAAATATTTCAAGCGTTAGTATTGTCATCGATTGTAACATTATATTATTAGCGAGCCTTAAATATGACCTTCTGAGCGTTAAATAAAAGCACTATGGAACTGGGGAAGAGGAAACGGGAAAAGACGTGTATTATAATTAATGCAAAGGATTAAAAGCGTATTCTCGCGAAAGCTGCTGGCGAGAAGTTGAGTAGCGGTTCCGAGAAAAATGTTTTCATTGAGATTTTTCCGAGACCGGAGGTAACTGCCGTTTAATTGTGAATCAAAAATGCAGGCCGGAGGAAACGAGACGGAAGGTAGAGAGGTACGCGATGGAAAGAGAAGATGCAAATTCATTAAGGCAAATTACTTTACGCACGGGCTTAAGCGAGACGGGCTTGGTGTAATAAAAGGGTACTCGCTTGCCCTTTGTTAACGTCACGGCACACAACTCGTACGCGAGCTTAAGCGCTCGTCTAATACATTCGTCGAGACACACCCGAGTCATCCTGCCGTTCCTCTGAAAGCGATAATGGATAGCAACAACTCCATAAACTGACGCCTCGGAAACCTCCGCAGACGGGGATGTATAGACTTGCGCGACAAACGAGAACTTTATACTGGCTTCTGTATTCCAAAGTGCAATTACGGTGATAAGAAATTTGCTTCGTTAATTACGACGCTCGTAAAATTCTTATCGCTACACAATTATTCCTTCCTCACTATCCATTTAATCCGATTTAATCTCCCGCTGATGAACTTCAAAGGGAGTCTCCAAAGGCAGGGAGTTAAATAGAACAAACAGAGAGTGACTGCGTGACGAAAAAAATATTGACGCAAATAAAGTAGTATTGCTCCATATCGCGATTGGAATTAGGACCCCGCTCTTGATGTTTCCACGTGCTGAACCTGACGGCAGAGAGTTCACGGACGCGACGGTTCGTCCGTGCGATAGCAGTTTGAGGATAAGGCCGCGAGAAACCGGGGGAATCGTTCCCCGCATCGGCGATTCTTCGCGCCGTTGTATGCGCAACAATAGGCGGAAACGTCGGCAGTTATAAAAGGAGCATCGGGTGAAAAGGGGGGAGGGGGGGAGGGGGGAGGGCAGAGAGAAGGGAACCCTGCCCGGGCTCACACCCGGCTGGCCAGTCGGCCGCCGGTAGCGCGGGGGCGATAAAGCATCGAGCCAAATCAAAGATCCGTAGAGAGACGTTAAGGCTGCTGTCTCCGGCAGATGGTATAGGCCGTGAGAGATCGTCCCGGATAGTTACGGTACCTGATTAATGCAGGTGGAGATACACTCAGGAACACGCGCGCACGTATGTGTGCGTCGCTCATAAATACGCCAGGAGTGAGCCGCTTGAGGAAGATGTATCAAAGTTCGTATCGCAAAGTCGATCCATTATCGCGGCGTGTT
The DNA here is from genome assembly GCF_001594115.1 of Trachymyrmex septentrionalis. Lineage (NCBI taxonomy): Eukaryota > Metazoa > Arthropoda > Insecta > Hymenoptera > Formicidae > Trachymyrmex > Trachymyrmex septentrionalis. The sequence goes on from NW_017305611.1 coordinate 2,618,918, forward strand.
CTTGATATTACCCGGCCTGCGTCGGGTCCGTATTAAGAACGCGCGTGCAGATACGTACTTGCCGTAATATTTTGCCAGTAACGGTGTACACACACGGTGTGGGACGTGAAAAACATAGTTATTTATCGCATACCGCGTCACACACACATTGGCTCGCAAAGATCGAATCAATTTATGAGTTACTTCGGTAAGAGGACGTTCCAACCAATCAATATATGCGTCGTTAAAGTAACGTTTAATGATTGAAATGATATTATCCGTATTTGTACTTTCTTCAATGTAATCTTTATTCACGTTCCAGCTACCTATTGTACACGCAGGCGCGATATCGTTCTGATATCTGACGCATTGAGAGCTCGAGAAAAAAAAAAAGAGCGTAGGAGGCTCGTGACGGGGCCGTGAGCGATGCTGCTCGATTACCATAATAATCTCGTGTCGCCGTGTTCGCCGTATGTCGCGACTCGAGAGGCCGACTGCCGGGAATGAATGGCGATGCACTTCGAGATGCAGCGCAAAGTGCCGAAGCACCATGCCGATTTCACTCGACAATCTACATACTTCTCCCCCGGACTCTCTTCCCCTCTTTATCCAAGACGGACGAGCACTCGAGTACTATTGTCCAGGTGAGTTTGCATTGTGGATGCCACGATACCATCTGTACTCGCTGGAGAATGCCAGAAGATAGTCCGCTTTGCTCGGGCGAGGCATCGTGGAAATGCGTCCGAGATATCTCGCTATAATCGGCGCCGTAATGGCTGTTGTTTCAAGCCTTTCAATATCATTGAGACGTACACGCCGAAGAATTGAAAATTCCAATGAAAGCTTTAATGGAAATTTTATAGAAAGTTAGTCACTTCAACCGATTAAGATAAGTATAAACTGATGACGATATACTTCGAGTTATGCTACCTTTTTTTATAAATTATTCTGGATTTTGTTATAATTTTGTAAAATATCCAAAGCGTCACAATTCAAAAAGGGTGATTTTTTTTAAGAGTCGTGAAACGACAATGACAAAAATAACACTTGCCGATATTATTTTATTAGTCAATAATTTTCTGTCAAGCTGAAAAATATTTTCCCTTTTCTAAAAAATTTAATTTTTTTAATTGTGTTACTTTTCACGTAAGGAAATGATATAATAATATAATAATTAAATTTAAATCTTTCAATGTTATTTTTAAATATTTTTTGGTACTAACAATGGCATTTACAGATTTAACACATATTTATAGAAATAATTTATATATATATACAATAGTTTCCCCTCTTTAAATCGGAATATAAATGACAGTGATTATCGATTCAATCATCGATCTCAGATTTCCAAAGAATCTAAACGACCATGTAGGGATGGGAGCGACAAGAGATGTCAGCAGCTATCGTAAGCTATAACCGATAAATTCGATACGATTCGTATCGTATTCGTGTTACAGTGATATGCAGTTAGAGATATGCAAATGATTATTAATAATTAGCGTGTTGATCGCTATGTCGTCAACACGGCGGATCAGATCATGTACCTATGACCGGAGAGTATCCTCAGATCGGTGAAACACGATAAACTTTAATTAGGGAATGTATTAACGCACTGATGGTGCACTAGGTATATGACGGCGAGCAGCAGCGGTTGAGTGAGTGGTTAGCAAGCAGGTGCACGGATAATTATACGTTTTCCTCGTATATCGTCGCATGCTACCGGAATAATTAAGCAAAACTGATGAGCGTCCTCTCTCTCTCTCTCTCTCTCTCTCTCTCTCTCTCTCTCGCTTTATGTCGTCTCTCCTGCTATCTACCGGCGCGATGCAACGTGTCCAGTACTTTCCTAAAATTTTAATGTATGCACGGAAACCCCTTCCCTCCTTTCCGGCATGAAATTAGCCTTATTATACCCTTTATCTCTCCCCATACTCCCCGAAAAACCGGTATCCGAAAAATTAACCCTGTGGAATCGAAAGCGTGACCGCAATCGATCAATCACCGTGAGACGATTTCGACAAACATCGCTTGGCCGAACTTTGGTGCATCGGAGAGTTTTAGACATCGCACCATAAACGCGAAATTCACCGCCCTTTTTTCAAGGGAGCGCACATTTCGTTTCGGGCGAACAACGGTTACGTGCCTGGGACGCGATATTTCTTAATAAGCCGCGATCGTTGGCACGCACGATCGCGATATTTCTTCGGGATCGTTGGCGCGGGCCGAGATACGTGCCACCGCGTTCTCGCGAATGCAACCATAAATATCTAAATAGCGGAAGTAAGAAAAATTACGTATTTACGGCAGTCGTGCCGACAGAAATAGCGCCAGGGCGCTCGATTGCGTTTTGTTCGCGGCGATGTTTCGTGAGAGGTACAATTTTCCGGGACTGCTTTACCAGTTCCACGGACGTGATTCATTGTCGTTTCTACGAATTCGAAACGAGACAGACAGAAAGAGAGAAAACTTTCGGTGGAAGAGAGGGAGAGAGAGAGAGAGAGAGAGACCAAGAAATGATAACACTTAAGATGCTGTTGTTCACGTGCACCACAGAAAAATCTCTTTCCAATAATTTATGACATTTACGTTGATATCAAACGATAAAGAAGAACAATAAAAACTGCTTTCATTATCGTTATTAATCCAAAATCGATTTGAAATATTCTTTGACAATTTTTAACAAAAGATTATTTTTACTAATCACGATATATCTTTATCGTGATTATCAGTCTAAATATCACTGAGCATTTGTCGATTAAAGATGAACTACACGGTGATTGTAAAACATACATTTTTCCGCTTAAATGAATTTAATGTTACCTACGAGCTACTAAATTGTTAAATAATTGTATAATTATAAGGTAAGAAAATTGTCACGTTATAATTATATTAAGTAACAATTGAGTAAAATTTTGTTAAATATAATGGAGAGAAGATTCTTTTTTAAATCACTCACGTCGAGCCGCGCGCTTTGATTTACGGTAACGCTTAATCGAGTCTCTCGTTCTTCGGTCACGAGAAAGAATTACACTTCCTAATCGATTCGAAGAGAAGGTGAGATTGGCACGGCGCGATACACATTCTCGGCGAGACGCCTCGTCGTCGTCTGCACGCATAATGGCGATATTTTATCCCCGGTAAGTCACGAGCCTCGGCTGCATATACACACGGAGAACGCGAACCAATTACGGGCGCACGATAAATAAATAAACGGTGCCTAACTGCCGCCAGCGATTAAGGGTGATTATGCTCACGCGCTCATGACGATTAGTTATAACAGGTTGTACTATGAACTTTCGCCGTCGCGACGCGTCGGAATAATTCTCTCTCGACGGTGCAAACGTAAAAGGATAAAGCATAATGAATGTTCCTAATAAGCGCGCCACCGACTGTATATACATAGTCTGCAACAGTCTGTCTGCTCGAGGCATCACATGTTCGCGTATCGGGTCATCGAGCGACAGCCGATTGTACTGATTGACTCGCTATGATACTAATTCCGGAAATCTCTTTTAATACTGAGTGATTGTGGCAAGAGAATCACACATTAATAATGCTCGTAAAACGAGAGAATGTAATTAGAACATTCATTTTAATCATTTAACTTTATAGTGCATTTTAGAAGTAGTGTCTATATGTATGTGCATACATTTATGTAGATATATATATATATATATATATATATATATATATACACACACACACATAGGGTGTCTGTTAAGTAAGGTCGGAGCCACATAGAATAGGGGAACAAAAAAGTTTGATATCGTTTTGCAATTTTCGCAATAGTTGACAAGATATTAATTACTAAAAATGGCCGAATATTGGTCGGCTTTAATAATTTTTTTCTCAAATACCATCAACTTTACAGAAAAACTGTAAGAGATAAAAATTGTTTATTTTCTTCTCATAAAGTTTCGAGAATTTTTTCAAAATTTTTTAATACTCATATCAATTGCAACGCATAACTTTAAACTAGATGAAGTAAATGTGTAAAACATTGGCTTTAGTCTAACAGTCGCTTCCTCAGTAGCGGAATCTTTTTATTACGTATAATTGATGTGAATTTTCTTAGGATTAATTTCCGTTGGAAATGTTAGAAAAATTATAACGTAAAATTGTAACATTCGGTCGCGCATTTACCTTGGGGTCGAAGTTGAACACCTGTTCGGGTCTGAGTGGGCACTCGAGGCCACATTTGCAGGTTCCCACTGTCGTCAGATATTCCTTCAGTTGGTCCAGCGAACCCAGCGCCGTACTGCTTGGACTGAAATAGAGAAATGGACAGAATTATTCTCTAACTCTCGCCGCGGCTTAACAACGTGCAAACAAACTATGACGCGTACGCGACGTGAATTGCGCAATGTTTACCGAGCTTAGCGTACGTGTCTTGGTCATTCCTTTTCCCCCGCGGTACTAACGACTGCATTTCCATTATTATCACCGGTATGTATTGTCTGTGTAAATAACGCACTAACCTACAACCTACAATCTACAACTACGCGCAACTTTCGTAATTTATGAAATACACGCGATTCTCTAGAGCTCCTCTTTCGCGACACCTTGACAGTTTTAAATAAATGATGATTTATTACCCATTACAGCATTAATTTGGTTAACATTAGTAAAAAAAAAAAAAAATCGAAAATTGCAAAAGCACTAAAAATATGTATACAGAGCGTCAAATTAAAGGGTTCGGAACAGCAGCGGTGTAAAGCTATAATCTGCGAGATTTTACAAACTTCAGATCTTAAGCAGACCTTGCAAATTATAGATTCATTCCACTCTCGCTCTGAGCTCTTGAATTGGAATCCAATGCACTACGATAATTTTACATTTCAATTTAAAGCGCAAATTGCGAACGCCCGACCGTTGCCGGTGGAATAAATTACAGGTTAAACACTACTTAATCGAGGCAGATGCTCGCCAGACATCTGCAAAAATTACCGGGAAGTTCGAGACGCATCAGAGATGCTGCACTACGATATACGTACTTATTAAATTCTACAAAAAAAAAAAAAAAATACAATGCACGAGGAAGATTGCAAGATTTTATTTTTTTATTTTGCAAAAAGTTTCTCTAATGCAAATAATTACATATATTCTCTGTGTATTTAAAAGAGCTTACAATTAGTGACCTTTTCTCTTCCTTGAGCATTAAATAAATCGGCATAAAAAAATTGAGAGTGCCCAACATGGTTAACCACTTCCAAATTCTATTCTGCCCCTCTAATAACCGTGGACTATCCAATTGAAAGCACATTAAGCGGGCGGTTTACGGGAAAGGTATTCCAAAGGTAGTCTGTTGGCAAAAAAGATGTTCAAGGATGCCGGTCGCGTAATCGGCTTCGTGATGAAAAGCGATCAAGTCTGAGAGAGCATTTCAGGGGAGAAGTACATGAGGTAGGCGTATTATAATTTCGTCGGCCGCCCCTTCATAAGGGAGGGGAGATGAAGTAAAAGGGGATGCTTTATTAGCTAAAGATACTGCTTGTCTGCCGGCACGATGCCTGGAACGAGAGCAAGTAAGCCGGGATTCTCGCCGATGGTTCAGGATAAACCGACAAGGTGAAACGAGGCAGGGGTCGTCGTCTCTATATTGATTACCTGGTGGAGAGATAGAGAGAGAAGAGACTTTGTTTCGGGGTACTTTGCAGCTTCCTAAACTAATAACCGCGAGCGACTCGTCCTTAGCATTACAACCCCACGGGAAAAGGCGAGAGCCTCCCTTTCGTCCTGCGGGAATACTCACGGCAATAATTTCTCATGACAACAAGACGGATTCGTAAACCTACCCTGGCGCTAATTTGTGTTGAATTCAATTTGTTCACCGAGAAATACTCTCCTTCCGAGTCCTTATCACTTTGCCTATGTGCGGCGGCGAGAGAGTTTGCAAATTATTAAAGTTTATATTTTCATTCAGTTTCACTTAATAACAATTATTGTCTCAGATTCTTTCTTTCGTCTTAAATAAAGAAATAAAAGTTTTTTAACACACATATTGCCTTTCGAGTAACAATCGTATCGCTCGTTACGTTAAAGATCAAGCTTTCAGGAGCTTGAGTAATCAAATTAACAGCTGATAGTTGATTAACTATTTTTAGTAATTTGACAACTTTGCAGTTCTCGCCACGAGAGAGAATGCCTGGGAACAAAGTTAGCAGGCAAGCGGAGTATCCCGATAATAGCGCAGTCTTCATCGCGCAAAAATTCACTTTCAAAAGCGCCGCTTACGTACAATTATCTCAACCGCGTAAAGCGGTGCAATCTGGAACTGAATTCCACTACTACCAAAGGAACGAGCTTCAACGAGGGCAGATTTCGGGGTCGTCCGAGCAGCTAACCGTTGTACTTCATCTTGTATATGAATAATTCGGTAACGCCTTGGCAAAAGCCATTTTCCGTACACGGAGTACGGCCGCTGAGGACGGCGCTACCGTGAAACGGCGAGCGAATCTGAATGTACAGTCGCGTAATACCATAAATAAGAGCAGGGAGACTTCCTCCCGTTTCCACCGTCCGTGCGAAGTGTGCGTTGGAACGTGTTGTGCCAGTAAGAGGAGAAGAGAGACACCGGGAGACACCGGATGAATTATGTTCACCGGCATGGCTGGCTAAGCCGCTTGTCCCTGTAAAGTACATGGCCACCACCACTGTTGCCGTCCGCGAAACCGGTGTCAGCTTTTCCTCCTCCTCTTCCACCGTCCTTTCGCGCGTCCCTTTTTCCGGCCCTTTTCGCCATCCGCCACCGCGAAATCACGTAATTATTCTTGTTTTCGAGAATGGCTAGCACCTGGTGTAACGGTGCGACTCTATTTGGAAATACGGTAAGGCCATCGCCGCGTGAGATGTGTTTGGGGGATTACTCTTTCTCCAATTGTCTCTGGTAACGTACCCCGTGAGTGCCCAGAACCGCGACGAAAATTATATATGTATATAATTAAGTACACGCTTGGATTATTTGAATTTACGACACGCTCGAGGATAACGACCCTCTCTCTGTTATGGAAATATTACAAGGACACGAGGGGGCGTGGATGGATGGCAGGACGAAAGTAATATCTGACAATTTAATTGAGTTAATTAACAAGCTGTTCCCGCTCGTTTCGGACCATTGCTCATTCTGCCAACGAGAAGCGGTGTTGTGCGGCGATGTGCGTTGCGAGGGAGGTAAATCAACCCCCGGATAAGTAGGCTCGTTTACAGGGACGCGGCAATTGCCACCGGCTAAAGAGGCCGCGTTATACCTGAAATATCATTTGCCGGGGACCGAGACCGCATCTAAAGACAAATGCTCGATTAAGAGGGCGGCTTTTCGGGGACTGTTATTTTTAGGGGAAAAACTGGGACTACTTCGCTTCGGGGAATTAATTTCTTAATTGGAAAAAAATATCTCTCGGCGCGATTTATCTGAAAAAAAAAAAACTATTTTTCACTCTCTTTAACGGGAAAAAATTACATCCGATCCGATTATAACATTGAGAAATTTTAATGTGACGGAAGACGGAAAAAAAGATCCACATCTGCACAAGCATAGAAAAATAATAATTTTAAACATATGATTGACATGATCGAACATTTACAAACTACCTCGAACTCAGCGCCTTATCGGTCACAGTATTATCGGTCATTAAGATGTTGAACTACTGTCTTAATATACATTCAATAAAATTGAATTAAGTTTATTACAGTTTTTTAAGATTTGGGAGAATTTGGGGGGATTATTTGTTTCAGATTGATTGTGTGAATCCGATAATTTCATCGGCTCTCAATTTATGTCTGAAAAATTAATTCAATTTTATTGAATGTATATTAAGACAGTAGTTCAACATCTTAATACTGTGACCGATAAGGCGCTGA
>NW_017305611.1:2626856-2628387 GCF_001594115.1 Trachymyrmex septentrionalis
ATAGAGTAATAATAATTTTGCTCAAGTGTCTAAATTCGAATAGAAATCTATTTAGTCGATCTGATTCAAGACCTTATCGCTAGCATAATCACTGCTTATATATTTTTATTTCTAGTAGAATTCAATCATTTTTACAGAAGTAACAGAGTTCCGGTTGCTACATCTTCAATTTCGATTTTTTTTCAATAATATAAAAAATGCGCAACTTTTTTTATTTTACTAGAGAACTACAAAACTATGAGGTGTCGAAACAATAATTATTTTTTTTTTTTTTTAACAGAACGACGTACTAATTTCCCAATCCAAATATACGTGAAGTTGGTACGACGTTCTGTTAATACAAAGAAAATAATGGCAGGACTCTAATTGATAATTACAATCATCTGCTCGATTGTTAGATAAATAATTACCGTTGTTTAATTTTTATCCCAGTGTAATAAGGCAATTTTTTCTTCGTTGCATCCTACGGCGGACAACATTGTATCTGCAATTGATTGCATAACTACAACGGTCAGGTTCCCATAACCCTCGACACCGCGACTATACTTCTCGAAGCTGAAAATGATGTTGGCGCCTGGACTGTACTTATCTACGATCTATGATCGCTCGCTTACCTTTCGCGTGAGCTTTATAACCGTTCGCCATAACTTGCACGCACGCTTAATTGTGTCCCCACCCGTTAGATACGCGCCGCCACGTACTAATTTCGACATCGATCGTGAGAATAGCAAACGCAATCATTTACTTGTCGCGTCTGTCCTCTCTGCATTGTCCGATTGCGACAAACGACAAATTAGATTCTCCCGAGAATGAACAATGAGAGTGCAATTTCGTAGCTGCAAGCAAGAATATTATTCGCGCAATAACGAATATAAAAGTATCATTATTGATACGTGTTCGCATGGTGTAAATTAGTAAAAACCCTCAAACGTAATGCTGAATACGTAACGCTTCGAGAGAGCATTTGTAAAACAAACTTACGGCGCATCACCGTCTCGCGTTAATCTCATATAATCGCATCACGTACAAACATTCGATATATCGCAAACATTAATTATTATTGAGATTTTAACGCGCTTCACGGTTTGCGTCATTAAATGCGCAAGGGGACATCGCGCCAGCGAGAGCGAGCGAGAATATGCGAGAGAGGAACAGATAGATAGAGAGATCGTGTTGAAAATTCTGTAGCGACTCGATGCAATTATAATTCACGTTAACAATGCAGCTATGTTCCGCGCGATTCAATCCGCTGTGCGTAGCTATATTATCGGCGAGCTCGACGGCGAGTTTACCGCAATTGCGTATCGTCCGCGTGGCGGATAAGCGTGACGCCGTAATAGGAAATTCGCGAAACGCCCGAAATTGTTAATCCGCCATGCGCTTTAAACGTAGGTCACTGCAGTAAATCGCCGAAGTCGCCTCCCGGTAACAATAACCGCCGCCGCGCGCGTGCGATAGAGAGTGACTGAAACGCCAATTGGAGTTGGCGCTCGTAATTCGCGCCCGTTCCGCCGGATGGCTCGGACCGATA
>NW_017305611.1:2628487-2633057 GCF_001594115.1 Trachymyrmex septentrionalis
GCGCGTGCGATAGAGAGTGACTGAAACGCCAATTGGAATTGGCGCTCGTAATTCGCGCCCGTTCCGCCGGATGGCTCGGACCGATAATTACCGATCGGGGGGATAAATTTATGACAGCAATAATTTACGCGGAAACTGCGGCCGACTGGCTCGATAAAGAGCGATTAACTATAAAATGAAACTCCCGCCATCGGATGGCCGTCGCGGCATTTGTCCGATGGTTACGTCGTTGCCGCGTTGGTGCGTTGAGCTTACCGTGCGTGCACGTGCACTCGCATCATCGAATATGCAATCAAAATTCGAAACCTTCGGTATCCTCCGATAAGCGATACCGCGATTCCGCGCGACGCGGTGCTCCGCATAACTCGTCGCGATAACAACGCGGCGGCGGCGCATACGGAAAAGTTACGTCGGAAAAGTTTCACTCGATATCTAAATATTTTGCCAGCGGCGTAAGCGTGTTGTTCTTTTTTTTTTTTTAATATATATATATATATATTATAGATCGTATCGATCTTGATACTAAGAATCGTTACGTAATATAAGAATTTAATGCCTTCGTCGCTAGAAATGTTTCCATGCCGCAAGCGGAGAGTGATGATTCATGATAATCGTATCGAGAGAAGCGACTACGAATTATCGCATGAATAATGAAGTATATACAGGGGGACGCGTACAATGCGTATCGTAATGCGCGGGAAAAGCACAACGTTACAATATTGAATCGCAAAAGTCGAAGTGAGAGAGATGATTGAAATTAATTCGACCATCGGTTTTCATCATCCATACTTAAAACACGTTAAAGTGAATAATTGCATTCAGAGTTCCGCTTTATCGGCGGCTTTGTGAGAGGCAATTAATCGGCGTGCCCGCTCGCCATTTTCGACCGATTCACGCGCGACTACGCTATCAAAATCAATAACCGATCCGTAACGTGATTCGTACCCGCGCGCTATCCGCTGGCGTTTTGCGCTCGGAACGCTGTCACGGAATCAATATTCAATTCGCAAGATCGTCGTTCGAACGGTGCCCCGCGCGCCGCGCAGAAATCGATAATCGATTCACGAACATCGCTCGCACAGCATCGCATTTTGCTTCTCACCGAAATCGCAAATGCAGATCATGATAACATTGGTACCCGATCGATCGCGACATTCATTAGATTCTGTCGAAACCCGATACACTACGAAATGTATGGCCTAAATAATTGAAGGATATTAAACGTCATGCCTTAATGACGTTAGGGTAATGCCCGGTATCGATTCAAACGCTTTCCATTCGAATAACAAAAGCGGCAGAGATTTCAACGAGAATATAACGAGAATATGTATATTCCGACTAATTTCATTCTTCAAAGTGCATCGCGTATCGACTGCGCGATGGCTTTTCAAAGAATTTTACACGAGGCGGATCTTGAATTAAAAAATGCACTGCATGAAATTATTTTCTATTTTCTAGACAACAGAATTTTCTATACGTTGCGCGCGGTAATAATATTATCATTTCCCAAAAAGGGAAATATATATACAATATATTGTACAAAAATTTGACAAAATACATGTATCGTTTTGTTTTTTTAAACGTAACAATAAATGGTGAATTGTGGGTAAAAAGTAAAAGGAACATTTGGACAAGTTGCGTTTTTCAAGAATTAACGCCAGAGCATTAATTGGATTGGGATTGCTTCAACGTTATTTCTTCGCATCGCTCGATAGTCGCGCAGTCGTCTGTTCATTATATCTGCGTCGTATCCTCGAATTGTTTATCAACGATCTATTTGTGCCGGTGTGCCTTACGCCTCGGAAAACGATCTCTCTATCCGCGGGCGGAGCGGCAATACGATATTATCGGTATACGAAAAGAACGTACGCGCGAGCGAGTCTTCGGTACATAGCTGGGGGAGCGAATAATTTTCGACGACGAAAAGTGAAACGTTAACGGCGTCCGATCACGAATCGCTCGTTTCCTCCGGGTGTTTTGCACTTTTCTGCATGCGAGAGTGAACCGGACGAGGCAGAGCCCGAGAGACGGATACGGATGGGGGAGGTGGTAGGACGGAGGAGGGAGGACGAGGAGGGTCGAAAGTCGAGGTCGAGGAAGAGGGAGAAGGAGGGAAATGTTTCACGAGTCGGATCGAGCGCAGATTGCAGTCATTTGCCGACATAAATTGCACGACCGGATAATCGGCCAGAAACGAAAGCCGGTCGCGGGCGCGTCGGAATCGCCGCGAATCGGCCGAAATTCCGGGACGAGCCGGAGCGAGCGAGCGAGCCCCTTCGAGCGGCGCGAATTATTGCTTTCACCGAGAGTTGTAACACACGAACGAGCACTTTCCGCTATGGGGAACCTATTTCCGCGTGTACCTGTTTCCAATGGCGTTTGCAGTCGCTCACTCGACTTGTACCCCTCTCGAGATGCGAGGTGCGAGACGCGAGATGCGAGATGATAGTTCGAACTATCGCTATTCGTTCGAACGAATGGACCACGCGTTCCATCGTGTCTTTCTCAGTAACGAGTTTATCTTGTACACGTAGCTATGTGCTAGTGTGCCGTAGACGCCCAGTCTACAACTCGTAATATTTTATTTAAACAACGAACACGTGTGGGAGTCGGTCACTTACGGTACTTAGTTACTCGCGGAAGAATATTATATTAGAAAGGCAACTTCCTCTGGCCGGCTGAAGATAATCGATATTCGACGACGATCGATCGGAATGTTACAAGTGGGATAACGTACTTGTGTCTTTTTCCACCCACAGTAACGAATGCGTTCAGTTTATTCGAACGTTATTGTGCGGAAATCGTACGTGCTGAGATATCGGTTGTGTGTAATGACTGGGGGGAAAAAAAAAAAAAAAAAAAAAACGCTCCCGCTGATAATGCTGTTCGGCGCAACGGCTTATAATGTCATTTGCAACAAAAGTTTTGTCGGCGTATACGCGATAATAGCTAAGCATAAACATATATATACATCAGTAGATAAGCCAACAACGTTTATCGCAACAACGTGGCGAATTTCGACGACAAAGAGACTTTTTACGGCCATTATCATGGACATTGTTGCACACAAAATAAATTCAAATTCACACACAGTTATACGTAGTTATTCGTTAGACAGCCACTTGATCTATATAGAATATTATCGCGATAATTGATGTACCTACTACATTCTTTCTCGTTGAATATGAAACGCAACAGGCGACACTTATCAAATTAGTCAAATTGGAGAGACGTAGTAGAAATGAATTTTTTTCAAGTAAAATTTCAGAGACGCCATCTTCCTCCGATCTACTTCCCCGGATTTATCATATCCGATGCGCGTTATTTTAAAAAAATAAAATAAGTTCGTTCGGGTAAATTTTGAATAAATATTTCAAGCTTATTCGTACGTCGCTTCTCAAATAAATCCATTCGATTAACCGCGAACATTCGATCGCGCGCATCGAAAATGTAATTTTATAAGTGGTCAACGGCGGCGCCGTTGAAGCGCGAACGAGGACGTAGACATACGAACGATCGATCAATCGTGCAACCCAATCGACTATATTCGCAAATTTGCAACTCGTCGAGATTGCAACTCCGGCTCCAACTAACCGCGCTTGCAAAGCTCCACATGATAGTTCGTGACAATTTATAGATTCGCCAGCTTTGTGTTTGCCTTTCCACACTATACGCCGCCGCCGAGTGATTCCAACAAGTTAGAAAATTTATACGCGACGGTAATTTTACCGTCTATGAAACCTTTTAACCTTTTTAACTATATCGTCTCGGTCGCTAGAACTACGATATCGATATAGGTTAGCCACCTCCCCCTCCCCCCTCCCCCATTTCCGTCCCCGTCGGTGTTTCCGACCTTCGTTCCCTTCGTTTCCCTCGGAAACGTATAACGGGTTAAATTATCGTGGCGAGGATGGCGCGCCGTAAAATTGTCCTCTCATTACGGGCGAACTTATTTATCGTACACGCGGCGAGGAGGCCACATTTTGTTCCCGCGGAAGTTATTTAAGATGCCTTCCCCCCCACCCTCACCCCGGTCGGGAACGCCGATAGGGGATTCGCGCCGCACGCGTGCTCTGTTATTTATTCACGACTAAATGGAATTTCCCTACTTTCTCAAAGCTCGTTCCTCAAATAAAAGAGATCTCTCCGTCTCTGTGCCCGCGACCAATAAACAAGGCTTACCGCCAACTTTACGAGCGTGGTCCCAGGTGGTCCCCCTTTCCCTTTCCCTCCCCCCCCCCCCCCGGTTCTCTAAAGATCCGAGGAGCTCCGTTGTTCCAAAGGAGCTTATCAATCGTCCGAGACGCGTACCATCGTGCTCGCACCAGACAAACTATATACACGAAGTCACTTCTAACCGATGCGTAGAAGAGACCGCGAATATCCCGAGCGAAATATCGCGTTTGGTTTGAAATTATATCGTGCTGTGCCGTATTGGAGGGAGCGCAACGATGAAATTATGTTGCCACTAATATGGTGTGTCTCGTTATTCGTGCACCTGCCTTTGTGTATATGTGTATATATATTTATGTATATACTATATATTGTATATATACGAGTATATATATAT
>NW_017305611.1:2633157-2636190 GCF_001594115.1 Trachymyrmex septentrionalis
CGTCGAACGTACGCCGCAGTGTGTCAAAATACGTTTATACGCATCAGAGTATACACCGCGACAAGATACGGGGCATCCAAATATACCACTGTGTATTGTGACGTAATTTGGCATATTCCGCTCTTTGCGTTGCGCAAATATAACGCCCTATTCTCCGTAAGGTACACACAGATTGCATTTTGAATATTATTTGTTTCCGGGATAAATTGTTTTCCCGAAATAATTCGTCGCTCTTAAACCGCACTTTGTGTTACATGCTTCGTTGTTACTTTATAGAGTCTATCGATTGTTCTCATGTTGAAAGACAGAGAGAGAGAGAGAGAGGGGGGGGGGGCACAAAGAAAGAATAATTAGAAAGACTCGAACGTAATATTACGCCGGTTAATTAGCCAGCGACCGCTGATTTCTCGAAAGTGTGCAAATTAAGCCCTTCTCGTGTATATGACGGATAAGAATCTGTAATTAAAACGTGCGTGTAAAGGGATTGTGAAGAAACGCGAAGAAGTATCTCATTATTTTTAGCTGTTGATGTTCCGCGAGGGAACATCAGGGGAGCCCCGTAATGACACAGTAAATTAAATTTAATTGCGAAGTATCTCTCTCACGACGATGTAAAAATGTAGCCACGGTATATCGTGTAAAAATCGATCCTGAGAATCATTAAATTATGCAAATATATATTACTTTTATGAACAGAGAGAGAAATATCGTTGCGCGTTAGCGTGTTACGATTGTGTGTTGCCTATACTTTAGTCGTGCACCTACGATAATCGACACATCAATCGTCAACGAACCTGAACGGAACAACGAGAGCAAAGTAGATAGAATCGCGAGGCATCACACTTCACTAATTTCACGTAACGACCGACGAGCTTTTGTCTGTAAAACGCCGCTCTCCAGGGATGCTTCAGCGGTGCAGCATCATTAAACACGTGAGAAAATGAGCGTGCTGACGAACGCGAACGAGCGAATATAATTACAACCGAGATAAAGGAGTGCGTTCTCTTCGCTTCTCGTAATCGTGCTCATAAAAAATAATTCCGTGCGCCGAATCATTGTTTTTTCTTATTACATAAGAAATATACGCATTTAGATTAAAAACAAACAGACCGCTATCTAGAAAAACGATTCATCGCGTATACATTTTTTGACGAACGAGGATATGTGCCGAGATAGCAATTGGCGATGAAACAAACACGAATATTATAAAATTAAAATAAAACGAAAAAAAAAAAAAAAAAGTATCTTCTCCGTTATATAAATTTTACACGCTTGCAAGTTAAATAAAATAAAATCCATCTCTCAAAGTTACGAGCTCGGCAAATAAATGAAAACCATTGCGCGCAACTGCTATTCCAAGGCAAGGAACGCACCGAAATCATCTCGCAAATTACTTGCCAAAGCTGGCAACGGAGTGGCACGGATTCGTGTACCATCGCACTTCGCTAATTTCACGTAATGATCAGCGAGCTTACTCGCGAAGCGGTTGCCCTCTCGAGACGCTTCGCCAGCGCAACGTGATTTACGTCTGTAGTCGAGAGGGATGGATGGCAGCTTATAGGGGTTACGAGAAGCGGAGGTATAATTATTATCGAAGGCAGGTAGCGGCAGCAATAGTAGCGACTGTGGCAGTGGCAGCAACAGCAGCAGCAGCAGCATCAACAGCAGCAGCAGCAACAGCAGCATATGGCGAATGCGAGGAGTCGGCCTCCTCCAATTTCCCTCCCTCTCTCCTCCTCAGTTCCCGGTCCCGAGCCGGAGGATCACCATCTGTACGTCCCGACAAATCCCATGACTCTGCGTATTATTAGCTTACATTATTGATTTATTATTTAGCACTAGGCAGCCGCGCAAGCGCCCGCTAAATCGGGGTTAACCGCTCATTTGCCGACGGTGCATTATGGTTTCTGGCGTTATAGCGCCGTAATGAGGCGATACGGTGAGAAGGGAGATGAAGGCCCTTCGGACTTTTTATCGCTGCCCTACTTTCCTCGAATCTTGCTCGCTCAGAGAACTGATCCTCGATTGAGAATTGACGCGACGTTAATAAGATTTGAAATTAAGTACGCAAAAATGTGTGGACGGTATATCTAGTACAGTGACAAACCGCGCAAAATATCCTAAAAAAAGATCAATATTTGATATACTCAATTTTTATAAATTGCGGAGAATGCAATCAATATGTTTCATTTTAAAATACACTAATGTATATATATATGTGTGTGTGCGTGTGTGTGTGATTCAATGTTGCAAGCGCAATTGTTAAATAAAAACAGTTTTCCATTGTAAATTTGATCTTTTTAACGTGAGATGCGTACACATGCAAATGGAGTTATGAATAGTATTAATCATTGGTAAATCAGCTTTTTAGTAATGGAACAGTAGGATGTTGTTGCAGCTGCTGCAATTACTCGTACGGTGTCACATATCCGTTTCAGTCGCCGGCTCGAAAATCTCGTCGAGCATGCGTTTCAATGGTATATGTTGCGATCCTACGAACACCACGTGCGACACGCGCTTGTACAAAAATAATTCTAATTACTACGTGGGCGAGGTACGTTAATGAAACGTTCCGGTAATTTCAGTACGGGACGATGCCGTCTATTTCTCGCGGAGCTACGCATCTCTCGATTGTCATTGTCCATGACTAGATACATTTCGATTAACAGCAAAACGACGCACCGGCAAATTGTTGCTCGCGGTGCCCGCGTAACGTGTTCGCCGATAAATTAAACGACGGTTGATAAACCGGTAGCGCCTTTATGCATACGCACATATGTATACACAGGCGGTATATATATATATACCTATGTATACGTATATACGTGCATGCATTCGCACAGATACGTGCAATCACGTACACGCTAACTTCAAATGGAAACCCGTTCCGGAGCGAGCCGCTTATCGGAATCGGCCGTATCATAACTAGCACCGGTGTAACATAAAATGAATTTTCCATTAAACGCCACTGTGATTCATGATCTACATGCGTCACGCTGCTGGTTTGACCCATATATACTATATATATATATA
>NW_017305611.1:2636275-2640206 GCF_001594115.1 Trachymyrmex septentrionalis
TATATATATATATAATTTACTATATACAAGTATCGAGTTACTATGATTACAAGGGGAAAAGGCATGGTTGAATTAACGCAACGTGTACAGTTTCAATAAAGAGAATTTGTTCTCATCATAATTAAATAATTTGGCATTTTTCAATAAAAAGGTACGTTACTTTCTCCAGAATATATAATAATATGGAATTGTTGTCTAGTTAGTTCAATTACAATTAAACAGACTAGACTGTTCATATTTCACCAGAGTGGTTGGTCTGGTTATATGTATTAGGTTAATTCAACCGATTTTCTTTCAGTGCGAGACATATAATTGCGGACTCAGCTGTGCGATCTACTACGTCTGAGACTAATCCTATGGATCGACAGCGAGAAGCGAGCCGGCGTGAATGTAGAGTCGAGGTGATCAGCAAGAAAGGGATAAATTGCACGGTAGCCGTTTGTCGATATATCTTCTATGCCGCACCACTCTAATTAATTCACGATAGAGCGCGCGATTAGCAGACGCAACACTTATCGGCGAATACACGATGCGCCGACTATCTGTTATACTCCGCTTGCGGCGGTATAAAGCATTTCGCATTTTACATATTTTAGCGAGCGTACTACTAACCCGTTCGCCCGATTAGAATTCTCTCTACGCTCGTATCTCGACCGTGCAAGACCAATTATTCTCGAGATCAATTATCAACGTATACTCGGATATCGACTCGGTCTTGCCGTGCCATGTGCTTTCACAGAATTTTTTTATCAATCGAACGTATATTTCGGCCTCTCAAATGTATAGTTTCACGTTTACGATTCGTGATGCGGAACAAAATACCGTGACGCGACGTTTTTCCTCGGCTTTTCCTTGGAAATTTATTATTAATTTCCAAGAGACACGTGACCGTGCGTGTATCACTTGAATTATAAATTCGTTCCGTAGGAGGTAAGAAGAAACGAGTAACCGACACACTTTTTACTAAATAAATAACACCTACGATGAGAAACAATGACGCTAGCACGAGCGGCGTACATAATGACTGATTTGTTACAAGCGTGATTCTCTGAAAAATCACACAAAAGTGGTAGTCAGGCCGGCCTTGAATACCCGACAATTACGTGTCTACTCCTCAAATAACCGGAGACGATGCATGACATCACGCTGCATGTGTTAGCACATTTGCACACACGAGAGACTGCCGTCGCAGATTTATGTGCTCCGGATTACAGTGCATCGATTCGATACACCTGCGATTAAAGCACCCGTCCGCGTAATGAAAAACTATGTGTACAGATTTGCATAATCCAGAAATCATCAAAATTTAACGCGTCCTATATCGATGAAGCGCGTTTTTATTACATTTCCACGTATGATTCACACTTTATATATATAGCATAATAATATCATTATGTAAAATGTATATTTTTCTCTCTAATCGTTACAGATTATATCCCCTCGCGTATTTATTAATTTCATGTAAATTAAAAAGTGGAATTATTGAAACGCACAGACAGACCCGAGGTTATAATGAAAGCAGCAGTTATCGACTGATATTTCTACGAGCACCGAAGGTACTCGGAACAACTCGCGAGCGATTACTCGACTCGGTATTACGTAACGGAAAGATACGAGACGAGAGGTGGAATGATGGCAAACTGTAATCGTCTTGTTTCTTCGTGCGGCGGAGGACGCGTAATCTGCGATTGCGTAAGAATATTGAAATTAAGTATTTAAAGGTAATCATGAAGAAATTACGAGGGATATCACGACGAGACTTACAATCACGTCGGGCGGGGCTAATTGTTAGCGAGTTAACGATGATCGATGATAACGGGTCGTGCTCCCTTATCGAGTAGCCGTGTTGCACGTAACAGGCGCTTGCATGCAACGCCGAGCCGCTTCTGCATCGTTACGTGTTTGCAAATTTCGCGAAGGCTCGCTTGCGCGAACTATTATGCGTGAGAGATTGCTTTTTCAGTCTCGACGAAGCACGACGGGGCAATCTTGGGAGGTAATCGCGCGCCGAATAGGGGAATATTTTGTTCAACAAGCACGATATTATCTCGCGAAGATAAAGCTCACTTTCGAGACGATCGCGAGTTCAAATAGATCCCCTCCCCCTCCCCCCCCACTCTCCCCCTCTGCCAGACGTTTCAATGTACAAGGCACGTAAAACAAACGCGCATTCACTTTCCGCGTGGGTGGTGCTGTGCGTTATAGATTTAAAAATGAAAGATTAGCGAAGGGAAGTCGTTCGGAGAGGGTGAAAAGCGTGTGCGCGGCGAGATCCGCGGAGAGAACTCCATATCGCGTATATTTTAAAAATAAAGGTGGATCAAAATAGCTCAGAACGTAATAATACGGGGTGAGGAACGCTTCATGGGATGCCGTAGATTCTCCTGTTATGTAGCGCACCGACGTGCGTAGAAGGATAATACCCCGAGCGCGAGCACTCGACAAACGTTTGCTCCGCAAGCATCCGTAGCGATAAAGCGCTTTAACGAGTGCGTCGAGTGCCTCGTAAGTTCTTTTTTCCGCCGGCGCGGATCATTAATTAACTCTGGCGAATGAAAAACAGCCTCTCTCGCCCATCCAGCTGTAGCCCGGTAATAATAAAGCGGAGCAATTAGCCACTTTTAATAACATCGTTTCACCAGACGACTTGTTTGTACTTTTCATCCTCCCTCCCCCTTCCCTCCCGCTCTTTTTTTTTTCTTTCTCTTTTTCTTTTTTTTTTTTTTCTTCTTTCGTTTTTGCACCACTTTTTTCACGTCCATGCGTCACAATGATTTCGCGCGCACGTGTTACGTTGCGCAGCGGTGGCAGATCCCGGATGGTATAAGCGCATTTTAATTGACCTAAATTTCGCGAGATTCGGTACGGTTGTATATAGCGTTTGCAGCGAAATAAATGGGAGCCAGGAAAAAAGAGAGGGGGGGGAGGGGAGTGGGAGGAAAGCAGCCTCCCGCGGGGATATCGTGGCGATTTTTATGTCGGCGCGCTTAATTGCATATCCAAGTGCGATAACGAGAAATTTTATTTTCAAACTTTTAACGCGTCGCTGCTCCGCGATTCATTATATTAATGCAATTACCGAATACTGCGCCGTCGCTTATTCATATTGTCTGCATCATACCAATGTGCGTCTATTTTTCCAGGCTAACAATAATAATTTTAACGCGCCAAGTTGGCTGGCTTATAAACCGTGAACGAGTCGCAAATATTTACAACTACTTACGATATCTTGCGATACAATTGCTACGCAATCGGCACGCGGACAATTCCGAAAAGGAACAACATGGGACTGCTGCTAATTGCAGCGAAATTAATTTTCGCTCTTTCCATCCGTTCGTTATCGCGGAAAATTGGGAAACTGATATTTTTCCTTCGAACAATTCGCGTACCGCGGAGCTCCCGTATTAATTCTCCCGTTGTAATCCGAAACACCGTTTACAATTACAAATGAGAATTGTAGAAAAAATGTTGCGTGACCAGAGCGCGAGGCAATCTGAAAGGCCCCCCGCGAGAGAAAGGGTAATCGAAGAACGTGCCTCGTGTCTCAATCCCGAGCGGCAATTACATCAGCGCGTTATCGGGAGGGCCGCCGAAATCTTCGGCGTCCTTTTTCGCACGGTGTGCGATAGCCGTGCGCCGCCGAAAGCGTTGCAAAGTTGCGCCGTGAATCCCGTGGAAACACAGCCACTCGTAAATATGCACCGTCGCACTTCGCATGAATATGCATTCTCATTCGCGGTGCATACGCGCGCGCGGTGTTCGCTGTGCAACGCCTATTCGCGCGATGCCCCCCTTAAGACTTCGGTTAAGCGGTTCGGCGAGCGAGTTTCCAGCCGAACGCCAGTTGCACGAAATATGACAGCCACCCCCCGGTTATCGCCATAGCGACGGAGGGATGAAAACAAAAATCCGACGAACGGTGCTTTCGCTC
>NW_017305611.1:2640225-2644293 GCF_001594115.1 Trachymyrmex septentrionalis
CTCTCTCTCTCTCTCTCTCTCTCTCTCTCTCTCTCTCTCTCTCTCTCTCTCACGCGGCTCTAAACTTTGGCCCCGCGGAGAAATTAATTTGGAAATTTATTCATTACGATCGTTACGAAACTTCCATTTAACGTTCCTGATTTTCGTAAATAAAATGTAGAAGATATTCTGAAAATACTGAATCGTTGGATGTACACACACGCACACACGCACGCGCACGGCACAGGAAAGTCCGATGTTTATTCGGTTGTTTATTCCGGGCGTAACTCTAAACCGCCTTTAACCAATCCATCGTAATGCGATTGATTGATATGTTAATAGCAGCACGTTTCGTAGAAGTTAATTGAAATTATGTATATCGAGATACGTGATGCGTTAATTATCTACGAGGTATCTGCAAACAGTATGAATTAATCCTTTCCTGTCGTCCCATTAACATTCTACAGCGTATTAAGCGTATTAATGCCGGTAATACGATACCGCGGCCACTCGCCCAATAATATGAGCACCACCGTTACACGAAGTATGGATTATCGACGCAACGGCGGCGGTTGATGAATTTTGCAAGAGCCCGTCGTCGCCCATCGTCGTGCCGTCGCTCGCTCTCCGACGACACACACGTCCGATAGTTTCCCTCCCTTCTTCCTTTCCTTCTTCTACTCGCCACAGGAGGAGAAAAACTTTTTCCTTCCTTCTTTTCTTTTTTTTGCTCCGCCAATCTACGTGGCGCAAATTCAAGTGGCACAATGCATATTTATGCGCCAGCGCGCAGGCGTGAGGAACGAAAGACAAACGGAACAGATTGGTTTCCGGCAGTGGCAACGTTGACGAGGTGGCAGCTGCGAAAAGGGGGCTCTGCCCAGGTTTTGCCATAGGAGGCAGGAAACGCTCGCGCACCCGTTAATAACCCAATTAAAATGGACAGGAAACGTACCCCTCCCCCTCCCCCTCCCCCTCCCGATACCCTGTTCTGACTGTCCGCCACCAACGCCACTATCGTCGTTATTATTGCACCACTGCCACTATCTCCGCTTTACGATTATTACATTGCCGTCGTAGCAATTGTGTGCGACTGCATTGGAATGATGTAACTGGTGGTCGCGATCCAGAGCTATATTCCAAACCACCGGCCCCTTATCGATATCTCGCGCACACAAAATTGGTCGGATGCTTACCTGCCTCGGAATTGTTATATCACAACGTTCGACAAAGTAGAATTTTTCTGAGGGAGATTCCTCTTCTCAATCCTAACGACCGGTATATTTAATTGGACGAACGAACGGAAGATTGAAAATTGAGTTAACCGGAAGAGAAAAATGTATGAGATAAATATAGAGCGAAATAATTTATTTGAAAAGGGAGAAAGAGCGTTACCGTTCTTACCATTGAAGTAATCCACGGATTTATCAAGATCGAGCCGCCGCGTTTTGTAATACGAAGCAGGTGGAACTGACCGATCAATTTCCTCTTTTAGCGACCGCTGCGCAATTACGCGCGATTACCTTTTTCCCGTGGTATAAACAACAATCGCATCACAGGTTGTTGTACGCACACCGGGGTTCGCTATTTCTTACCTGAGGCAGAGGCGAACGAGGGAACAATTTAATATGGCGATCAATCGTCCGAAACGGGGAGAAAATAGAAAGAGGGGACACAATATATTGCACCGTGCTACGAAATTACTTGTACGATCGATCGACTTGTACGAATATTCGACTAAGCTAACTCGAGAAAGCGTTTATTTCACGAAAATGTCGGAATAATTGATTTCTCGTAGATGTCTATCCGATTGCACAGTTATGCTTATCGTATACCGATAATTCTGAAACCCCGAAGGGAAATAAATTGAGTAATTACTTACCTCGGGGCAGTAATACGATATTTTTCTATAGATAAACTTGATTAGCGCTGATCGAAAAATCGCGCATGAGGCTCGGTTTCTCTTTTACGAGCTGTTCGATACGAGCGTATTCTTAGCGAGGGCAATAACTTCCGTTATCGGCCAATCTGCGACCGTGAAATCAGCGCGATCCGAGAGACGAGTCGAGCCACGGATATCGACGATTCACCTGGATTGCCGGCTGCCGGCGCGAGGGTGGTCGATCGAGGAGAGCTAGTTTCGAAAAAAAAAAACAACACGTGAAACATTAATTACGTAACTTCCGTTCGGCACACTTCGTACCGGGGGATCGGTATCTCTGGCAAGCGCGAGCAGACGCGAACACATGCACCCCTTTCCGCCGCCGGTGCGTAAAGACTGTAAAGAGCCCGAAGTGAGAGATAGCCTTCTGGTTCCCTCCTCGCCCTCGCCCCGTAAGTAACAAAGTTACAAACGAGATCGGGAACTCCTACGCAATTTATACAACGCCCGGAATGCATTTAATAGAGTATGATTCACTTCGTTCGCGGATTTTGCTGTCTATCGGATGTATACGCGCGTACGCATTTCTGATACTCCAAACGCGAAATGATTGAAAAGCAGCGAAAGTAATCCAACAACTTTCGGCGAACAATAATAATAATAATAATAATTTCGGAAACGCAAACCGTCGGTGTTGATGAAATTTTGCCGAGTCGACTACGCTTTAATGACCGAGGCGAAATGGTCGGGGGAAAAAAAAAAGAGAGAGAGAGAGAGAATTCGATAACGGCTTCGATAACAGGAAAACGTCACACGACGAAACAGAAATGCATTCCGCACCGCCGTTCTCCAACTCCAAGTCGGTCTACACGCGAAAACGCAGGGTGGCACGTTCGGGAATAAATGAGCGCGGCTGTCGAGTCAGGAAGAGATCGACGGTGACGATAGCTGGCGAATAAAAACACAATATTAGGAAAGAAAAATGTAAAGCAGCGTCATTTAAATGCGTGTAACGAAAGGGACCGTCTGGTGGGAAGTCGAAGAGAGGGGACCAAGGCGACCGGGGGTCACCGGACACGATGCGATCGCGTGAGATTAGGCTCTTTCAAGTGTGACTCACGCCGGTAGGGAAAGTAAATGAATGCAACTGCGCCGGTTACTCCCTTTTCTGTCCTACCACTTCTTCTTTTTCTTCCTTCACCTCTCCCCGGTCCACCGATATATCCCTCGCCATTCCCGCGTCCGGCAATCGCTGTTAACTTATCGGTACACGCACGGATACGACGCGACGCGTGGTTAGATCGAATCAGTAAAGTTCACGTCAGTCACGAGTGTACTTCTGGTCTAAAAGGATATAGCTTGCTATCGAGAAATTAACGTCTCGTTTTAGCAAAACTATTCCTATTTACATATATCCCGTAGGTATATTCGTAAGTGTAGCAAGTGTACGTGCACACGCTTCCTTCGTGTGATGCAAAAGTATACGAATAATGATCGATTAGCCACTGTTTTACTCTTCCAGGAAAATTTCAATACAATTGTCAAGTCGAGTCTTTTGTATTTCTAAGCAATAGCATTCGTTTCGAGAAACGTTAATGGAAACGGCGATATCCGTACTTTTCCGACGATGTACAATTTCAAAGAGCACATACAATTTTCTGGTTTAGTCCACTCGTGGCCTTAACTGTCGCATTAACTGTTTTATTGATGGGTATCGAGCCGTGAGATGCGCGGCGGAAAGAGTCCAAGAACGAGGAACGTCGTGTCGACGACTCATTAGAGAAGAACTCTCGGCAAGACAAAGCCGAGAATCGCTGCTCCCCTCCTCCACCGCTTCCCTCCTTCCGATCCGCTCGACTGTCGTCAAATCGAGGGCTTATAATTCTGCCCGATGTCGATCTATGCCAGGTACGACGCACTGCCGTCATCATCCGCTACCGATGTTTTTCTCCTTTCCTTCCATCTGTTCTACGCCTCTCAATGTCCTCCTCTCCCTTTAGCTTTGGCTCTCTCGTTGAGATGGCCTTCCACGTTGTTCATATACGTACGAAAATAGCCAACGCCTTTGTTCGACGATCGTCCGCTGTCCGTCCGATCTCTTTCTCCTTCATCCCGCGTCGCCGCGACGACGGACGTCTTCTTGTTCTCCTTATTCTGGCCGCAACCTTCTCTCTCTCTCTCTCTCTCTCTCTCTCTCTCTCTCTCTC
>NW_017305611.1:2644393-2646779 GCF_001594115.1 Trachymyrmex septentrionalis
CTCCTCTCGTTTCCCGTCCGCTTGCAGACGCTTAACCGCTGAGACGTGTATCACTGATTCCTCGAAAATTGCTGCCACTGATCGCTCTCCTCGGAGACATAGTGGAATCCCGTGTTACCGTTTTTATGAGCGACCGTCGCGGCGGATGCTATGAGTTATTTAAATCGTTTTATTACGCGATGCCTATATATATACACACACACACACACATATATATATATACTCGCGATGTCATTGATTCAGAGGAAAGACCATTGCAAGTCGAGAATTATTATTTTTCAGCTTTGACGCAGGAAAAAAAAGGAAATTGCAAACATTCAGGAAAAATATACCAACGTGGAAGTAGAGAGAACTCGCTAAATGATTATTATTCTGTATTATGCTTTGCTAAATTCCAATATTTCATTCGCTGTTTCTCTGTTATATCCCATGTTTTTTTTTTTTTTTTTTTTTTTTTTCCGTTTTTGTTTTCACGTAGAAGCTAAAATATCTCTCCCGTTCGCGGGATTATCTTCTTTTTTACGAAATTGACGATGTGACGTAATTAATCCGAAATACGAACGCGGCGTACTCGACTTTCTGTTCAATACCCAGGCTATTCTATACGTACACGCTGCCGCGCATGCATTGAAATCAACTGGCGTCGCGATGTGATTGAATTTCACGGCGCGCCAGACGTTGGCGAGCACACGAGTTTATTAGCCGACATATACGTGTCACTGTCGCATTACCATTAGCGGCCGGTTAAATCCGTTTCGAGCCCGAAGCGGCTTAACGTCTGCGGCATTGCACGCTGCTGCGAGGTTTATCTAGTCCGTTCTGACGCGCGAAGAGAGACGAGACGTTTTTCTCCACGATAATCCCTCCGTCCCTCCCCGACGCTCGGATACGACGGACTGCTGTCGTAATTTCTTCATTCGCGCTGCTACCGGCACGTATAGAATCTGATCGTATCTGCTTGTTAAATGCGAGACGTAATAGTTACCGAACGCGGGGCGGCCGTGATAGGCGGCCAGATACGAACGAGATTTTCATCTCGTTGCTTGTTATGATCTCGTACGGCACATTCACCGTAAAACATTTTAATATTAATTGAACGATTGTTTGTTTAAGGAAATTACTTTCACGCTTGGAATATTTTTATGTAATAAATTTATGCAAACGAATTAATTAAGACGGCTGAACACGGATTATCGTACGAATATCGGTACGTTTCACTGTATGACGTTATTAAAACATATTATTAATTCAAAACGCATTGTATACGCGTTGTTATATACTTGTGAAGAATCTCTTTAGTTTTTGAAGGAGAAATAAAATACGAAATTAAAAATAATACATTATTAAATATTCTGCAATAAGTAACGCACTAACGTGTGTTCGGCGTGTCGCGGTGCGTGGACGGCATAATTAATCGAGCCGAAATATTTTACCAGCAACGAACAGTAATTTCAGCATAAATTCGATAAAACAAAATGTTTGTGCCTCGATACAATTCATTGCGATCGTACGTATTGTACATACACATCTAGCGAGGCACGGAACACGCTAATGGAAAGTGAATCTTGCTTCTGTTCTCGTTCAATTTATTAGCTCTTTTGCGCGATGCGTTACCAAAGCTACGGGCCGTCGAAGTGCAGTTGAGAGCGTTAGTCACTCGTCTCATAATTTGTTCACTCCTATATTTAGGTACGACGACGATCCCCGGGCTCTCCTCTCGTCGACCACTCGCGGAGGACACTCGCCTCGGCGCCGGTGCCTCCATGACAGTGGCAACGTGAAACGGCGGTCGCTTCGACGTACGAAAATAAATCCGTCGATGGGCCGCGAAGACTCGCGCCGCGGAAATCTCGAAGCACGTGTACAAACAACACCGTAAAACCCTTATTGCACACATCGGCGTCGCTGTCGACGCCGTGTTTTTCATGCGTGCCTTTACGCGTATGTGCCGCGTATGAACTTCGAAACGCAACTTAATTTTTTTTAACTTAATTTTTCAACTTAATCATTTTCTTAATTTCCATTCGAATTTTTGCGTTATGTAATTTTTACCTCTGCCACTTGTAATATACATTTTTGTGAATTTTAAAGAAATGCGTTGACTCTTACTTTGCCCGGTATTTATTTTTATTTATTTAATTCGAACACCTGAAATCTTTTTTATTTTTACTCTCGACACTCAATGTTATCAGATAAAGACTGTATTACTTTCCATCCGGTTGCGATAACTGCGTTGAGATATTACGGGATTTTTAATCTAACCTGGCGCCTTCCCTCGAACTGCAGCGGAATAGAAAACTTGTGGAGGAAAAGTGCGGTTTTTTTTTTTTGTTATCGAAAACATTGTAATCTCTCCGAATTAGGGCCGAGATGTACGTAAGAATTT
>NW_017305611.1:2646879-2658025 GCF_001594115.1 Trachymyrmex septentrionalis
ACTGCAGCGGAATGGAAAACTTGTGGAGGAAAAGTGCGGTTTTTTTTTTTGTTATCGCAAACATTGTAATCTCTCCGAATTAGGGCCGAGATGTACGTAAGAATTTGAATGTAACGTTTACAGCTTGTGATTAATTTCGATTTTTTTCTGAGCTATTATTAAACATTTTTTTTACAATAATTTTTTTTTACAATAACATCCTCTTTTTCTACACTGACGCCGCTCTCTACCCGTCTCATTAATTTATTTCGTTGGATTATCGAGAGTTCTTGATGTAAATTATATAATTACCGCGTTACAAGCGGTAGTTAGCAAACCGTTCGCAAACAGTCTACTAAGCGGAAATACGAAACGGCCGAATTGCGATACGCAATAAGAGAAGGGCAAAAGGAAGAGGCACTTCCGTGGCTGGCAAAAAGAGACGCTATCGCCGTACAAGCCACAAAGAAATAACGTGCTGCCGAGGAGGGAACACGGCGGCGATGCCGGGGTCTGTCGCGTGGTGCAAAAAGAGGCGCAGCAGTTTCTTTGAAGACAGATCGTTCGGGGACACTTGTCGAGTAGTAGTGGCGGCAACGGCGTCTTCTCCCGTGGGATTAAAGCTCGCATCCCTCGTCCTTCTCCTCGTCGACACTTCTCGTCTCGAGACGAACCCCGGAGAAGAAGAAAACGCGGGCCTACGGAGAAGAAAACTCGATTCAACCGTGATAATGGTCCGCCGCGTCTCGCCGATAAATCTCATTGCGTTAAGGTCTCCTTCGCAGTTTTTCCACGGCTCCTTCGGGACAAAATCGTCTCCATATCGTCGTTCTTACGTCCTTTATGTCCTCTCCCATCGCGCAGGGCAAAAGATCTAATTTAGCAACGTCCAAACAACGATATAAAACGACGATTCATACTTTCGATGCGCGCGCGCGCGTTCGACGATTCTGATTATCTCGAAAATAACTTGCGCTTCTCGCTGCTCTCTCGCTGCTGGCTGTGCCAAGAACACAGAGGCTGCCTTTCTCCGACGAATTACCGGCGAAAAGAAGAGAAATTCAATAAAGGAATTGCCAGCGCCGACAGCTGATAAATGAGCGAGCCAAAGATTGAATATATATCGGAGATAAATGCCTTCAGAATGACCACCGACTCTTTTACCGGACGGTCGTTTTTGCACGATGAAAAATAAATCACGGGCAATATTATTCCACTTGAATATGTCGGACCAAATTGTCCCAAGCGGCCGCCACCTTTTTCCGACGAGTCGCCGCAACGACTTTGGTAACCTCGACAAAAGTTTCCGAACATCTCGAGGGATCGGTAAACACAAAAACTTACCCTGGCTTAAAACAATTGATACCTCTAGGTGATATCAAACGCCTAAACTTCTTTTCGATACGCTCAGCTGCCAGTCGCGGAATGACAAAACTACATACCAAAAAGAATAGATAATAATATTAGAATTTATTTTTTAATTATTTTTTAATGACAAAACAACAAATTAAATAAGACTGTGTAGACTGTAAATAAATAAAGCTTTTAAAGTATTTTTTTTCTCAACTTGTCACAGTTTTGTCTGGAACAATTTCTGACGTTGCGACGCTCCTCCTCCCAAGTCACGACATTTTATGTTTTCATCTTCTAAAGTACACCTCGTTACTCGAGGTTTTAAATGCGTTTTCGCGTGAAACATCGCGATGAATAAATGGGAAATGGAAATAAAAAGGGCTGCAAGCTCTCGCTTCGTATCGCATTTTTACGTCGCCGTTTTACAGCCGTTTCACAACCGTCAAGCGCTTTATTATATCCGTATCTGCGGAACGCTCTCGTTGCATCGAGTCCCTGTTATAGAATCTTTACTCGCACACAAGCGCGCGTAAATTGTGAGAATTAATCTTCATAGATATTAATTAACGAACGGCCGAGAAAATGAAACGAAATATTCTAACAATTATCAAAATACGTGTCTTTTAGATTAATTAAATCCATCCTGCCCCTGTTCGCGTGCTATATAATATTCTTTAACAATTTAACGGGAACAAATTTAAATTATTTCCCTCCGCGGTGTTCCTTTCCCATAACGTCAAAATTTCACGAGAGAGAGAACGCGCCCCCTGGATGCGCAATGATATCGAACAGAACGTTCTATTAACTGAATTTTCCTGTATATTCGCGAGCTACTTATTTCATAATCACCGATGCGAATTATTCCCGGCGCGTAGCGCGAACGAGCCAACGCGAACAGAGACCACCGCACCGCCGTAACGGACAAACACACGCTAATGTCCTTTGAATTCCAATTAACGCGAATTGTTTAATTTGGAGCGACGGCGGCGCGGTCGTGTCCCCTTTCGCGGCGGTATCGTACTCGAATCGCCACGAATGGGTTTACGCCATGGGCGTTGTACATACAATACGCGAGACAGGGGAGATGGGGGAGAATGGGGAATGAGAGAGAGAGAGAGAGAGAGAGCCAAAGTTATCGTGACGCATTATCATCGCTGGCACATTCGTCGGTGCATGCACGCGCCCGCGTTGCACTTATCGGCGCACTATCGGCCCGCCTGCGTCGCCGCTGACGAAACACACGGATTTATCGCGGACGTCGATCGGACGTCGATCAACGCGCCGTTATAAATGATTCCCGTTGACGTTTTACGCGAGATACGCGCGCCGCAATTACACGTCGGCAAAGAGCTCGATGATTTGAAAAAAAAGCTACGTAGCCGAATTCTCCAAATGGTTTTTCGCCAGCTTGTATTAAGAAATATTTAATATTTTGCCCTCGACCGGCAAGTCTTTTTTTCATCGATATATATTTCCGACTGTGAATTATTTTAGTAAATAAATTTAAATCTGCCAAAAATAACACAATCTGACTTCTATGATGCATGGCAAACATTTATTTTAAACCTTTGACGGGCGCACCAGAATTTTTTATATAATCTGGACAAAAAATTTTTGCTGCGTCTCTCGAAGATACCTGTTGCTGATGGAAGAATTAAAATTCATACCGTCTTACAGGGTCTTAAGCATCAGACTGTCTATCCCCCTTTAAATAGCAAGCCGAATAATTGTAACAGAAAATAAATATTTGCCGATCAGATTTCGAGATTGAGATTGAATTAAAACAATATATATATGAGAAGAAAATGAACATCAAGTTTAATAATTTTGCTTCGATTGGCGAAATTTAATCCCAATACTCTGGACTCTGATGGGCATTACGGATTTTTCTTCTGGAAAAGTGTTTTTTATATCCTGAATGGCCAAATGTACCGGATTATCTCTAATTGTGCTACTTCTAATATCACAAGTTTACAACTGTTGATATAGCAATTCGCGACTGTCGTGCCGCTTGTCGTCGGACGGATGCAAGAGAGCTGTGGATGCGCACAGAAGGCAACTGACGAAATATGTATGTCGCGTGCGACCGCCACGAGAGCGAGCGACAACATTTCGCATCGCTTGGGTAAGCACGTTAGTGTCCCCCGACTGCCATAATTAAATGTGTTACGTGACAACGGCGCGCTGCCGGGTATCGCACGCGGCTTTTACATCGTTCGGCAATAATCATTCTTTTTCGACGTCGGCGGAATCTCGCCTGACTTGGATTCACTTGGACGAACGACCGCACCGAGAGGATACCGTCAAGGTTCTCGCCGCTCGGCGAGCGAAACAACTAATTTCCATACTTGCCAAATTCTTGCCAAGCCATCCGCCGATCATCACGTATTCTCTCTCAATAATTTTTTTTCCCATAAACACCACGTCGTCTTCTCTCGTTTTGTATATGTTAAATATATTTATTATAAATAATAGCCATTTATATATAAGATTTATCACCTCAATTTTACGTAACGATGGCAATTTAGAATAAATCACTATTCACACGCACATACAACGATCTTGTGCGCAGAAAGTAAATTAAGCTGCAACAATTTTTGCAAAAATGATTAATCTCCACTGAATTCGAATTATGCAGAGTTAAATTGGCGAATACGAAACTTTATATGTTACCTAATTAACTTGAAACTCTCATACTTATGATTGAGAGACAAAAAAAATTACAACGTTCAATTAATTCTGCAAAAATACAATTCCTTTTTATTGAATTCAGTTCAGGATGCAATTTTCCAGTGGTTACCGCGTATCGATATTTTTAACAGCCGTACAGACACGGGGGGGAAACGTGTGCACGCTCGTAGTAGCACGAAGCCGAATGGAAGAAGCGATCGTCACGCGTCGTAACGCGGAGAGACGGTGGAAAATCGCTGAATAAATCTATCCCGACGCTCGTTATTCTCTTTGCCGATAAAATCGTCTTCAGTCGCGTAGAAAAGAGAGTCGCGTCGCGTGTGTGTGTGTGTGTGTGTGCGTGCGTGTGCGTGCGTGTGTCCGCATATATCCGTTAAATCGTGCGAGTGCCGCGACGGACTGATTCACGGCTCTTGAGCTTTGCACCCTTTGCACGCAGTGTTAATGCCGCGTTAGCGGCGCACTTCTCTTCGCCCCCTCCCCCCCCACCTCACCCCTCTCCACTCTCCCCCCCCTCTTCTTCACCCCAAGTTAATGCACCAACAAATTCGCATTTAAATTACCCATTCACCGCCGTAGCCAGTTCATGCCCGGCCATTTAACAACGTAATCCAGGTACCTCGAAGAGGAAAAAGTTTCGTGCCAGCGACTGGCATGCCACCGATCGAATGTTACCGATAATTGAACCGAGTTGAAATTTGTATAAAAATCGTAAAAAAATTACCTATTACCAATGGGACGTAAAAATGTGAGAGAATTATAGAGAATTTCATAATTGTGCAACGTATCGGATAGATATTAATGTATTTATGTAAATTAACTACACATCTCGTTAAATGAGAAATAAAACGCGAATAATGCTAATTTTTTTCACACGGAAAGAACGATTTCGCCGCGGTATAACATTTAGATATTTAAATAGATACAGTTCTGGAAACACTTTTGTCGAGTCATTCGACATAATTATGTAAGAAACTCAAGCGTTATGAAATCCAATGTTTGCAAAAAAGTTTTGACATTCCACCAACCAGTTTTAGCGTCCTGTAATTAATATTTTCACGGTCCGACGAAATTATTATCAGATTTACATCTATCCGAATTGTTAGATACTTGGATAAAACCGTTATCACCGTCTCGTTCAAATTGGAAATGAAAAGGTACATACGATGTTGCCGTACGTTACATACGATGAGAGATATACGTCAAAGTCAACTAATCATGTTTGACTGAATTAACGTCAAGAGCACGATGTCCGATTAGATATCTCGCAATATATAACGTATGTCACCCGGATCACCCGGGACGTGACAACGGTATAACAACAAGCGTGATCCGATAGGCTCGTTAACGGTGGTACGCCGCGGTTAGATTTTAACGATTCTCGTTATGATGATCGTGATCCGAGGGGCGCCACATTCAGCCATTATCGAAGGCTGTCGAAGACGTTCTCGTGCGAGCAAATAATAACGATTCGACGTGGCGATTAATGCCCTCGTCGTGGCGCACGGCGAGAGGATGATTATATGCGAGAGCGGAAAAGGGGAGAGAGCGAACGAGAGCGAAGGTTAAATCGGCTCGATGGTCCATACGTAACGAGATATATCGCGAACGAGCGCGGCAAGCAATAATTTATCACGTAAAAGGCATCGCCTTTGGCGTACGGTAAATGCCCGCCGATAGGTCACGCCTGTCCCAATGAACGGCAAAATTGCATGGCAAGGCTGCGTTCACATGCGCCCGTAATAGGCTTAGCCGCTAAACGCCGCCAGAGATTGTCAAACGGCCGTCCGTGAGAGCGGACGCGATGTATACGTGTGTACGCGTATACCACGCGGAAATATTTTTCGTCCTTTGCCGGTTTCCCCCCCCCCTCCCAAACGCGATCCCCACGCGACGAAACGTGATCGGACGAACGCGGCGACGTGAAAGCAAAACAAAATCTTTCTTACTTCTTCCTTGTTCGGAAAAACACTGCAATGCATTCTAGGATAATTTTTTACCTTAACGCTTAATGCGAGAATAAGAATAACTTGACTCGCGCATAAAAATGCCGGATTAGCATATAAGTACTGCGAGATAATGTCAACTAGGTGTATAGAACGCGTAAGCGTAAAGTTACTCGTACGTTAATAACAGAGAAAGAAAACGGAATTTAGTTGCTGCGAGTATTATTCCAGGATCTTGCTTGTATTTATATAATAGTTTAATTGATCCGAGCTATATCAATAATATAAATGCAAATCGAGTTTTAATAATCCCCATTCGCTAATTACACGGACCGTTGCGGCAAGTCCAACTGGCAGTGAGGAAAAATTAATCGAGCGATTTACAGTGACTCACAATGTCGCGTGTACGAAAGCAAAACTGGTCTATTCGTCGGAGAAAGTATCGACTAAACCTGTTTTCCTCGCCACCAAACGTCAAGAATTTCGGGTGTGTCGAGCGATAACAACAATATGTATCTATATAATAACTTTCCTTTAAATAAAGGTTCTGAACTACTAATTTCGCGTTTCACATAATGCTCGTATAAAAATGTTCGATTTAAAGCGTAATTTGTAATTTAAGCAAAAATAATTAACAGTAACAGCGTGTGCGTGTAACGATAAAAATCACATTAAACGATATCGAAGTATAATTCTCGAATGCGACTGCAAATCAATCAGGTGAGAATATCGAATACAACCAAAATCCAAAGAATCTGAGTAAAACGGTTTGAAAAATCTAAGGAAAAGCGAATAAAGTCGGTTGAAATAATTGAGCCAATCATTGCGAGCGTCTCGCAATCGGTGTACGTGCCATTCCGAGGAATGTTGCTGCCGCAACGTCTCTCGGTGGCGTTCACCTCAATAATACGGCGCGAAAGAGCGTGCATGAGCGCGAGGAGGGCCGATTGCAAAAGTGACGAAAAAAATTGCAGGGGCGCTCTAGACATCCCCCCTCCCCCACCCCCCGCGTGATATAATGACGGTGCACATCGCGTCGTTCCCGAGGAGAGGAATGCCGTGCAATTACAGCCGGTGGTCCTCCGCGGTGGTATTTCGCCGCCCCGCTTCTTGTAACGTCCGATGACTTAAGCGGCATTTAGTGGTTTTCGGTGTCACGGCAACCTTTACAACGTTGTTGCCCCGCCAACAACGGACACGCAGCGCTTGTCCGTAAAAGGGAGGGGGGAAGGGGGGAGGGGAAAAAATCGCTTCACGTACCGCGGGGATGGCCCCGTCCTCCAAGGCAATGAACAAATTGCGCTCCTCGCCGAGTGTAGAACGTAATCACCCGATTCGCGCGAGTAACACGTCCTGAGAAGAAAAACCGCACCGTGACAACGCACGCGAGAGAATAGAGGGCTCTCGTTCGTTTCTTCGTAAAAACACACGCGGCTGCCGCCGAGTCTCTCACGCAAGTCTAACTTCGAGAGCTCGAATATTAAGAACCGAACCACCCATCCAATCCTGAATGGAAAAGAGAAAGAAAAACGAAGAAAAAAAAAATTAAAGAAAATCGATTTGTTTACTAGTGAAAATTCCGTAGTCACGAGCGATCGAATTCTTCTCGAAGCGCACGTAGATATCGTTTTTTTTCTTCACGAATAGATACTGCAAACCGCTGTGAACTTGTCGGTTCGATCGACGATAGATATTCTCGCAATTACCATAACGATACCGGTTTGCACCGTTCGCTCGATTCCCAGAACGGCAGATCGCATCTGTCGCTGTAATTAAACGAATTCCATTCTGATCGTTCGATCTAGTTTTCGCATTGACGATTAAAGCACAACGCGACGAGACACACAGTGAGGCCCGCTCGCCGCGATCAATTAGCTTCCCCTCCGGCGATCTCTCGTCCGAAAATGATCTGTGCAGTTTTGCTCGTGTTTTTTAAATTCTGCGCATAAATTTTACTCACGGTTTACACGTTTTACAGCTCCGCTCGGACACTTTACAGCGCCGACGGGACGCGACTTTGAAATAGCTATTCGAACGAGCTCATACGTATGTAATTAATGCCGAGAGAGAGAGAGAGAGAGAGAGAGAGAGAGAGAGAGAGAGAGAGAGAGAGAGAGAGAGAGTCACATCGATAAGTTTCTACGCGAGCTCGTCGCCAGAGAAACGACGGCCGCAAGAAAGAGAGGGACAGGAAGAAGGAAAGAGACAGCATGAAGAGTCAGTCAAAGTCAACGACCCACGTGCCACATGAAGTTGCCTGGCGTGGGCAGAGACTAATGGGAAGATATACTGGCGACCGAACGTGGATGGATAGACGTAGGTATTACCGGCGTCAGTATCATCTGGTACATCATGTAGAGACTCGCTCGCTCGCTCGTTGGCGCGCGTGGGAGTCACGCTTGTTTCAGTTCCATAAAACAACCTTCGAATATCTCCGAGTGAGCGTTAGGCGTTCAGGCGGCGTGTGGGCACCGAGAAAACTGTGTTACTGACAATGGGTGTCTCTCCTTAGCATTGGCAATGAAAAACAGGCACGCTAACCCGGCGGTGAAACGTTGCCATGGTAACGACCGCGTGAACCAAGACACGCGCCGCGAGATAAGGCGGCATCGATTATTTCTTACGGAACGTAAAGCGTGCACTGAGGCACTCACACCCAGAGATTCTAAAATTGGAAAGAGACGAGCAACAAGTTTGAACCTCGCGAAACCTCGGTCCAACAGTTAACCATAACGCGAGTTATGGAACTGGGCCTAAAGAAAAATGATTATAAACGAACCAACAGAGAGAGAGAGAGAGAGAGAGTCCGGAGTTGTCTCAATCAGAATCCTAGTAGAAGATTTAACCAGAAACTTTCGACTCCGATTAACTCCAACCGGACGTTTTTCTCACCGAATAGATGTAAAACGAGAAAGGAGAACGAGGGAAGTCGGGAAAAATTGATTTAGAAGGGGATATTAGTAGATAGGCAGTTTATGGCGTTGCCGTGATGATAAGCGGAGAATAAATGCCGCGTACCGGGGATATATTGCGTTTGCAACAAAACGCAAACGTTACTTACTCGCGCCGTACTCGCGCCTGCTCGGACGGAAGAATCTCAAATGGGAGACGACGGAGCGTCGTGTAAGGCCGTCGTAAAACCGACCGTAACACGCGCTATCTGAAACCGCTACCGCATTGGAATAACAATTAGAACACGCTCGAAGTAAAGACGCAGGAAAGATTTCTTTGAGCGGCTGAGAACGCGCGCTTTTATACGCGTGCGGCGAAGGAGTTTTACGACGCGCGAGTGGCACGTTATTAAAGCATGAAGTAGTAGAACCGATAAGCCGCGGTGTTCGTAAAATGAAAGCGTTCTGAATAACTCTGAGCAAAGAAGGAAAAAAAGGAATAGGTTTCGTGTGGAGAGGTGGAGAGGTGGAGAGCCAGCTCCCTCCTGGTCGAAGTTTCATTTCAACGACGGCCAGTCGCGTGGGAGTGGAGGTTCGTAAAGTAACCTTCGACCGTTGCTCGAACTGCTAACGCATATTTCCGAAGGACGACAGCGTGGGCATCGAAGAAATTATTGTATATTATTCACGCTTAACAATGAGCACCATCTCGGCCAATAAACAACACACGCTGCTGAAAGGAAGATGGCAGATTCAGTTGAAAAGCGTGGAAAAATATTATACAGTCCCGACAATGATCGTAGACGACATCTGCGAGTTCTTATGTTGGAACTCTAAAAATTCAATTTTATTTACTGGAACAGCCTCGAACGCAACAACGCCCTTCACGTGAAAAGGAACATATTATAAATCATTTTTTTCATCGAAACGCCAGACAGATTAAAGAGTATATAACGGCAAATGTGTGTATGTTTATTAATTAAAACGTTACAAGAGCGAGGAAAAAGACATATATCGAAAGTGTATTGGAAAGAAGAATATCGAAATGACGTTTAAGAATTAAACCATGTTGTGTGACTTTCATCAAACGCCTATCGAAATACACCTCCAATATTAACAAAGTGACGATGTGTATTCTTCACTCCTCGTATTCCTTTCCCCCTCGGGTATCGTCGTTCGGTCGTCCTTGAATCGAAAAAAAGATCTCTATCCGTGCGGCATCGGGAGAGAAGGCGCTAACTTGTAAGCGTGAGCTTGTATAGCGGGCAACCCGAGTCGGACCACTTAGTGGTGGGACTTTTCAAAAGGCGGCTCTTCCAACTCTCAGCACAGGTATATCGACGGAACGTATCCTCAGATCTCCTGGCGGAATGTCATCCCGCTGTTAGCCGGATAGGGATAGGTAGCGTCGACCCCGACTTTACAATTTCCGGCGATGCATAACCAATTAGTGGCGACGGACCACGTCGCGCGGCGCGTCCCCGTCTGTCGTCGTCTGTGCGAAGGAGCGCTCGTTAATGCCACTAACGCGTTGTCGTGCAAGGCGACAACAAACGTCCCCTAAAATTGTCAACGCGGATCGGATATTACGAGCACACTGAGCTGAGTTAAACGCCTCTAAGACGGCGTCTTGTTGTTTTGAAGATTCCCATACGCGAGCGTGTGCATCGAAAGCAACGCGTGACTCATAGAGACGATCGTAAAGACCTCGCGGCAAGCATCGAATTCGACGAAGGGCATCGTTTAAAATAGATGCTTGAAGAAAGAGAATTAAGAAACGTGTCCGCTTATTTCTTTTCACGAATCATTCCCTCCTCGCACGCGAGGAGAATGGATGATAAATATTCGTTCCCCATTCGCGTTGATCGCGACGACAGGGTTTAAAAAGGGCAGTACGGGAGCGATGACAACGTTAATTATCGTGGTCCACGTGAAACGAGGAATCGTCAACCGACGCGACTTTGCTCTTCGGGCTGCCCAGAGTCTCGAGCTGGGCCGAGCCGAAAATGGAGAGCTAGGAAATTATGAGTGCTGTACGCGGCTGGGGTAATTGAAAATAATTGGCTGCCCGGTTTATACGCGAGTCGAGACACGAAGCAGGCATAAATCTCCGGTAATTCGTTGTATAAAGGAGAGACCGCTCTCTCGTAACGACGCGAGTCGTTCTGCGAGAGACAAAGATCGAGCGAGCGAGCGGAGCAAAACGCGAGGCTGGATCGGCTGGAGAAGGCGGAGTCAACAGGGAAATCGATTCTCCTTTCTCAACTTTGCTCAATAATCTCACTG